>NC_088865.1:15617654-15715154 GCF_032884065.1 Artemia franciscana | reverse complement strand
CAGCGCCTTGAAATGAAACAGCAATCACTTCTGGTTACATTAATTGGTATTTCACTTGGCAAATATCCACAAACAGGTAACACAGATACAAGTAGCAAATCACCCGCTTAGTCGAGCTATGAAACATAGTTTAAAATAAGTCTACTTTCAATCCTTAATTTTGTCATAAATATAATCCACTCGAGGAAGCATTGGAGGATACTCACTAACGCAATGTGTGCCAAATGGAGGTACTGGAAGAACTAAGGTCTACGATGAAGCGTAGCTAGGAGGCGGTAGCCCCGGTGCAGCCTCATAGGGGGCACTAAGTTGAACTGTTTTTCCTTATATTGGTAACGACATTATCGTGGGGTGCTGAAACTCTAGCTCCTTCTCTGATAGGCTGGTAGTATCTCTATAATATGCTTGATTTGATAGCACCAAGCATAAAGGACACTAATTCACGAGCAAGGAGCAGGAGCAACGATTTTTTTTCGATTACTTCCTAAAGATTAAGGCCACCTTAATAGGTAGCCTTAAAGCTGTTTAAAGCTGTTAAAGGCCATTAAAGCTGTTTAAGGTCACCTTATTAAACTGTTCGTGACCATATCTTTTAGCTTACTTTTTGCTCTTTTTACCTTGGTTTCTTTTTTTTTATTTACGCTCGCTACTACCAAAAACTACAAAACTATTATATGGAGGAATGTCTCAAGAATTGAAGTACCGATTTTTCCCAATTTCTAAAGATATAGTTTCCACTAGTACCGTATCCAAAATGCTGCTTCGGGGGGGGGGGGGTAAAAACGTTTAAAGAAGGATTTAAAAAAATTTATATGCATTTTTATGGGTCAGACATAAATTTTGAAGAGGAGGGAGGAGGTCAAAACCCCTAGCCCCCCCCGTGGATGCAGTCTTGGTTTCAATCTATCAAATACCATTTTCATTGTCCTCAGTATTTTAAGGCTTTATGTATATGAAATGCAAATGCTTGTTATCCTAAAACAACAATAATCCTCTAAAATTTATATAGATACTCACTCTTTCTGGGGATTGATAGGCTGATTTGGCACCTTTGTCTCAGGCTTTTTCTCAATTTCACTCGCAGTAACGGCAGCAAACGATTTTTCACTTGGCTCAGATCGTCCCTTTTCTGAAGGTTTTAGCTGCTTCGAACTGGATAAGTCATCGGAAGAAGGAAACTCGATTGATGACAAAGTTTTCTGAGGCGTCGATGTAGGCGAAGAAGAAAACGATACCTGAAACTACAATGATCTCATTGTCTTCTTTCATCATCAAGCTCAGATTATGATCACAGAAGAGTATGAAAGGAAAGAATAATAGTTTAAGGAGAACATATATATAAACCTGGCACATACGCAGGGGGGGAGGGGGGCTTCGGGCCCGCCCCCCCGAAATTTTGTGAAGTGTTTAATTTCCCCATGGTTTCTTGGGATTTCTGGCAAAAGTAGGACATTTATTACGAATCTAGATACATGTGTGAAGCCTTTTTTTTTATTTTACAGCATGCAATTATTCAGTCAAGTCACTGCCCAATTATTAACCCATTTTCTGTCGAACTTTTTACCCTCTTTGAAGTAATTAGCGATTGTACTGTTTGTTTTTTCGTAAAGAGAGTTTGCTTTCCACAACAAAATAGAATTATCCTTGGTATTAGGGCGTTTATCTCCCCTTTTCAGGATAAAGTACAGCTTTTAATGTATCAATTTTGGAAACTATCATTTTTCATTAAAATCGACGCTTTCACAATAGAAGAACTACCCCCCCCCCCCCCCTCCGACAGCATTCATATTGCACTGTTAACCCTAAAATTTCCCTTTCAGTTGGATATAATAGACTAGTCACTGGTTCTAAATCGCTATGAACATAACCTGAGCCTAAAATGTACTTTTGAGCCTTCAGTCTCGTTCGCCCATCCGCTACAATACTACAGATTAAAGTTAATGTGTATTTTCCAATATACGTGCTTTTTTCATTTATTTAGTTACTAAATAAAAAAAGGGCTACTTTATATCTGCTGTTTCAAAGGTTTTGGACACCCCCCCCTGGAAAAAAATATTCCTGCGTACGTGCCTGATATAAACTGTCTTCTGTAAAGCTCCACTCCATAGGTTTGTGAGGAAGAATTAGCGACAGTACTAAAAGGATTGAAAAATAATAAGGCTCTAGAAGCTGATAGAAGTGCTGGTTAGAAGTATGTTACTGAAGATTATGAATAGGATTTTTTTTTAAGGGAAAGTACCTAACGATTTTAGAAAAACCCTAATTAAACCAACTGTATAAGAAAAATGATAAGAGTGAGTGTCGTAATTATCGAGGCATTAGTCTGGTCTCTGTAGGTAGGAAATCACTTAGTAATATGATACTTTTTAGACTGAGAGATGCTATAGACAAAGTTTCAAGATAAGAACAGTGCGGTTTTAGAAAAGGTAGAGGGTGTGTCGGCCAAATTTTCACTCTTAGGTTAATAATTGAGAAGAGCCTTAGTTATCAAACACCTTTAGTCCTCAGTTTTATAGATTATGAGCAAGCGTTCGGTTCTATTGATAGAAGAGCTTTAGAAAAGGTCTTATCCTTGTATGGTATACCAGACAAATACATTGAAGTGATTAGTGCTATGTACGAGAATAACACTTCTGCGGTTAAGGTAGGAAATTAAGTTAGCAGCTGGTTTTGTATTAAATCAGGAGTTAAGCAAGGTTGTGTTCTATCCCCCTTTATATGGATCACTTTGATGGGCTTTGTTTTAAGGAGTACATGAAAGGCAATGGGAGACCACGGAATCAAATGGGGAGAAAAACCTCTCCTGGACTTAGATTATGCTGATGATTTAAGTATGCCAGATGAAAGTGTTAGCAAAATGAATGAACTTTTAGAGGTTTTGCGAGTTCAGGGTGCTAGAATAGGTTTGAAAATTAACGTAAAGAAGACTAAGTCACTAAGGCTAGGAATAAATGAAGATGAAATAGGTGACGTTGGGTAACGAAAAAATCGATCAGGTGGGCAGCTTCACTTACTTTGGTAGTATTATTAGTAAAGACGGTGTGAGCAGTGAAGATGTTAAAAGTAGAATAGCCAAGGCTTATGGTGTTTTACACAGTTAAAATAAGTTTGGAAGAATAGGAAGATAAGTCTGCAAACCCAGATAAGAATATTGGAAAGTATAGTGATGACAGTAGTCAAACATAGCAATGAAGCATATGCACTCCGAAAAGCAGATGAAGATTTACTAGATGTTTTCCAGAGAAATTGCCTACGGATCGTTCTGGGTACCCGGCTGACTGACCGTATTTCAAACAGTAGGCTGGACGAAAAATGTGGTTCAATTCCGCTTTCTAGGGCTATAATGAAAGAAAGGTTGAAATGGTTAAGGCACGTTCTGCAGATGAAGGATGACATATTGCCGAAGACTGTCCTTTTCGGCTAACCGTCTAGGGCTAAACGGAAAGCAGATAGTCCTCATCTGGGTCATGTCATAAAGAAATATTTAAAGGAAATGGGAACTTCCTCGAACGGTTCAAAGAAGGAGGCTTGAATAGATTGGCATGGAGGAGCAGCATGCGTAGCAGTGTTGGTCCCAGGCGGTTTGGTGCTGCGGTGAGTTGTTAGTGGTAGTATTAGTAGTATTAAGTTACATTTTTGCAAAACAACATATATATTCATCCGTGTTTTTTTCTTACAGAATATCAATTCTTAATATCAGAAATCAAGAGCATTTATAGTTGAAGGGTGGGCTGGTTAGCTAAAGAACTCTCCCCCTTCTCCCTCTGTCCCAGAGGTCTTTAATGTCACCAAAATGTGTGATTTTGTGTAAATATTGATAGGCTTCTGCAGAAAAGCCTCAGTTGGCTTTGTGGCACTACTCTTAATCAGACTGAAATGGACACAAAAACATTTAATTACTTCGTATTTCCCATCATCAGAGCTGCCATCCTTTCTCAGTACATCTGCGTATGCCCTTGGTTGACTAAAAGGAACATGGACCTTTGTAATACTTTCAGCATCAGAATCATCATCAAAAAGCGAATCAGAGGCAGACAGCAGGGAAAAGTTGTCGTCCTGTAATAAGAGCTTTATTTTTTTTTTAATGGAGGCATAAAGAATATGACCATTATATGCAAATAAAATAAATAAAATGTGATAAATATCCATAGGATAAAACTTGAGGGTCAAACCTGCCACACATCTGCAAAAATTATCAATCAAATATGGGACTTAAATTTCAAGTCATTGAGAAAAACACTGGAACTTAGTTCAGATTGCTAGAACAAATAAAAAAGAAATAAAATACAACTCGAATATAACATTAATGCAATATAACGTTGAATACTATGTTAAAGCATGTTAAATCCAATCTCCCAGACTGCATCAAGACAATCAGTTGTCTCCCGAGTCAAGGCTCTATGAAATATAAAAGAGATTATAATCAAATGGTAACAGCTGCGAAGCAATGCAAGTGACAATGGAATTGGATCAAATTCAAGGCCCTCTAGAAAATTCATAGCTGCTAATCCCCACGAAATTTCTCTGAAATTCCTCAAACAATTCTTATCTGTGTAGATGACAATAATGTAGGCCTTCCCTCAAGCAGGGGTCATTGTGCCCTTTCGATGCCATACTACAACTGATACGATACACCTGATATTATAACTGCAACTGTTGGCCAGGTTTTTGTTGTATAACTCTGCCGTACTAGCAATTACGCCGATTAAAATAGATTTTGATTACTTTGCCCTTCTCCCCATGTTGAAGAGGTTGGATCAGCTCTAGACGATTAAAAGAGATGAGCCTAGACGATTAAAATGAGCCTAAATTTTAGTTCCAGTCAGTTTTAGTCTTTAACGACTTATAGTCTTATAGTATTTTGTTTTGCAGCGGCTCTTATGTTTTAAAGTTTCAACTTGTTTATATTTTAAAGGTTTTGATATGTTAGTTTGCTGTAGCTCTAATGTATTAAAGTTTCAACTTGTATATGTTTTAAAGTTTTAGATATTTTGTTTTGTTATGGCTCTTACGTTATAAAGTTTTTGATATGTTGTTTTCCTGTGGCTCTTATGTTTTAAATTTCAACTTGTTCATGTTTTTAAATTTTTAATATGTTGTTTTACCGTGGCTCTTATGTTTTAAAAATTCAACTTGACACAACAATTCTGATATCATTCAATAGCTTAAATATTTGAAATTTGAACTATATATTTTTGTTTTTCTTAGAAGAATTCATAAATAGAAAATGCTTCTTATTTGTTAAGCAAATTTTAGTCATTCTCTCAGAAAAAGTCTGAGTAATATCACAAGTCTGGCTTATTGAATAGATAGATTTGAAACTTATGAACAAGACGGTAAATCACAGCTATAGCCTTGTCAAACGCCATGCAAAAAGTATACGGAATATATATTTTGCTAAAATTAGGGCATTGGAATTTTTTAAATACCTAGGCCTACCTCCGCAACTTCTAATGCTTGAGCAATTACTAACCCTGCATGAAGGCTATTCCTTAGATAAAAATAATACAATTAAAAAAAAATTGTAGTAGAATCTGAACGGTAATTCAAAGCTTTTCCTAAATAAAATCTTCTTACCGTAAAAATTGCCGCCCTGCCCCTCTGCACCTTTTAATGAGCAAAAATTAATCTATACATCAATTTAAATTCGAGGAATAGTTTATTAAAACGGAAGCAACCCCAAAACATGATTCATAATATATATATATATATATATATATATATATATATATATATATATATATATATATATATATATATATATATATATATATATATATATATATATATATATATATATATATATATATATATATATATATATATATATATATATATATATATATATATATATATATATATATATATATATATATATATATATATATATATATATATATATATATATATATATATATATATATATATATATACAAATGGTTGGTTACTATTTCTTACTCTGCAAACTGATATCTTTGTTTGAAGATGATCAAACAGGTCGTAGTAATGAGCTGTAAGCAACTCGACCCAACAAGAACAAAAACTCTAAAAAAGAGAAACTACAAAAAAGGCTATTTTCGTTTTTGATATTCTTTTTTGTACCGTATCTCTTCTGAAACATCTCTTCCACGAGATGTATATATCTCTTTTCTTCTGCAAGAAGAGATGTATCCCTTCTCACGCTGCTCCTTTTTAAAACTTGTTCAAACAGAAAGCTCATTGAGTTTCACTGTCGCTATGTGAAAATTTACTTTTACGTCGCTGTCATTCTTCATCCTTATGGACGTGTTTTTACTTACTCACCTTCTCTTCAACTGAAAATGAATATTCGTCCAAATATCGCGCAAATAACCAAATTCTCTCAAAACTGTTTATTCGTCAGTTGAAAAAATCTTAAAAGGGCTGGTAACTATCAAGGTGTATATACACTTAAAGCAGCTAATAGGAAAGTTGGAGCATGGAAGATTAGTAGCCTAAAACATCCACACTACAATGTAGCAACAATTCTCTGTCTATTTTGGGGATTGGATTAGGGCAAAACGAATATCACAGTTTCATAATGCATGTAACTGCCAGGCTGCCAATCAATATTGTTCTTCCAGAAAATCACATGTCGCTTTTTATAGTTGTAGTATGGTGAACAATGAATTTTAAGCCTGCAGTTGGGTATGCACTATTTTTATAATACCAAAAGAAGTGGAGTGTACAACTCCATCCTTAAATTTACACCAGCAAACTATATACAATATACTTCATACTTTGAATGCTATACTCCACTAGCAGTAATAGAGTAAATATGATATAGTATTTTTGAGAAAATGGTACACATAAAATTATGGAATATAATATCTATGGCTAGTACATGGCTTGCCACTGAATTAAGATTACGTTGTTAATTGGGATTCTGAAAACTATTGAGATCTCTAACTGCAAGCTATACTAAGTTACATTTGTTACTTTTCTGCAAATTTTACGCATAAAAATACTTTTTGCTCAAGCAAAGTTGTCAAAACACAAGTTGTGCTGCTAAAATGTAGCCAGCTTTTGGAATTCTACTCCTGGCAGCTTTGGAACTTTTTGCACACCTGCTTGTCACAAAATCGCATATTTTCGCAAGGAACATAAGCCTCAAGCTCTTCAAAATGAATGAAAGTTACTCAAAACCATTAAACACTCAATATTCCATTACTACTTACACTGAAAACAAAACACTTACGTCGCTGTCAATGTTCAGCATTGCAAGAGCTATTCCATTTGAAACATTTTCGAAGAAACGATCCGGTAAGAAAGGTTGGATCTTGCGAAGCTCCTCAAGGGCCTCTTGGTGGTCACTATTAAGTCGAATGGCTTCCAGAAATCCTTCAGCAGCAGAGCAATAGTTCTGAAAGAAGCAAGCATATCGATATTTTATTGATATTTAGGTGTGGTGAGGCAATTTTCTTCTGAAATCTATTCATTACATATTATCTTCGCATTAATCAATAGATATATCCATTTTTGGTTGTTAGCAATTCCCATTCTTGTTCAATAAAAAATTATTTTTAGATTCTTCTGACACATTTGACCTCGGTCCACTCGTGATTAACTCTATAAATAGCGACGAAGACCAAACTGCCTTTGCATCATAAACAACCAATTACAAGTAGAAACAATTGAAAAAATTTTTCCAAAGACAGTGGAATTCCAAACTCAACTCTAAATGAATATTTCAGCCCTATCTCCAAAGGCCGTCTTCAGCATAGCACAAAGGAAAATATAAAATAGAAAATTACATTAAAATATGAAGTTTAAAACAAAACAAAATAATTTTTTCAGTTTTAAAACAGCCCTAGCGTCATGACTTCAGTCCTGGTTGAACTTTGCTGAAGTCATGATGCTAGGGCTATTTTAAAATTGAAATTTTAGCTTTAAAACCCGTTTTCAATATAAGTTTCTCTTTTATATTTTCGTTTGTGTCGTGCTGAGAATGACCCTTGGACATAGGTCAGACATATTCATTTAGAGCTTGGAATTCCACAGTGAATGGTAAAACAAATTTCCCTATTGTTTCTACTTGTAATTGATTGTTTATGATTAGCTCTTTTTTATACCACAAAGCATTTTTTTAAAAGAAAGCAGGACTATCGAAATAGTACGATTATCGAGTACAACTAAGGCCAATCTGTGACATCACGCATAACATTTTGAAGCAGGATTTGAATAGCATTAACCTTGAATAGCATTGAATAGCATTAATAAGGTTAAAGAACTTATTGAAAAATTTAAAGTCAATTACTAAGTAACTCAAATAGCTTCAAGACCAATTATGAATTCAGAAACTTTTTCAGTTTGAGGATTGGATAGTGAAACAATATTGAACCATAGTCTCGATTGCTCAAGATTTTAATTCGTAGGTAAAGAATTTTCATGACAAAAAGAAGAAAGTCGTAAAATGAGAAAACGAGGATGATAACAGCCAGCGAAAAATAGAAGATAACTATGCAAATATCTCGGTTGAGACCTCCGCTCAACTGTCTTCAGTGCAGAATAAAATAATAAAAATGCAGATAAGAGTCCACAGGACAACATAAAAAACCCTAAGAGTTTAAAAGAATTAAGATCTTCTTTAAGTAACGATGAATAGGTAATTCAGTTATCCTTGTTACTGATACAAGAGGTCTCAACCGAGATATCTGCATAGATTTATTCTATTTTTCACTGCCTGTTATTATCCTCGTTTTCTCTTCTTTACGGCTTTCTTAGTTTTGTCATGCTTAGCCAGTGTGGTCTCAGAAACAATTTACGAGAATTTACTATGAGCAAATTAAAAAAAAAATTTGAATATTTTCCTGAAAAAAAAAAGTCTGTTCAAGTGACAAAGCATATGTAAATTCCGAGATTAAAAAAAAACATTAAAAATAAACTATACTTCATTGGAAAGGAAAGGAAGAAGAAACAAAGAAATTAAGATACAAAACGAACTGTAAAATTAAACAGATGCTGGAAAATCACTATATAAAGTAAGTCCAAACCTTCGAAGTTCTTCAGTGAAGTTGAACACTTAACACGAAGAGGCCCTCAACAAGTTGATTTCATGAAGGAGGAGCCAACTGAGAAACCCAAGACCTAAACTTTCATTTTGCTTCTACCGTACAGTCGTATCTACCATTGCCGTCTGAGAAGCCACTTTCATTTCCGATTGAAGTACCATCCCGAAATTCATAGCAAGATTTTAATTTAATACATGAAAGCTCAGTATTAGAGATTAGAAATAAACTTTCTTAGTTAAAGAGAACATCAGTGGTACCCTTTTATGTCCCAGTAGCCCTTACTAAAGTATTTGCGAAAAAATTGTCGTTCCCCCTTCACATTATTTAGAACAATATACCTAAAAATGGATACTTCCTCAAAAAAGTGGAATATCGGATGCACTCCTCCCATTCCAAAAAAGAGCGGCTAGTGATTTCTTTCGTGTGAGGCCAATCACTAACAGCAATCTTGATCCGAGTTTATGAATGTTTTGCTGCTCTGTGGTTAAAAAATATCTTTCGGGGGTAATTGATAAGAAGTAATTGGTAACATCCCGAATTGTTCAACTATTCACTATCTCATCGGTTTACTTGATTTCGTATTAAAACATCTAGATGACCCCCAAAAATGGATATATTTAATTGCAATAGATTTTTAAAAAGCCGTCAATTTTGTTCGTCACAAGATTTTACTAGAAATGATGATGGATAAAAATATTCCTCGACATCTTATTAACATTGTAAAAAGTTATCTAGCAAACAGAGAACAGATTGTAAAATAAAAAATAATTTGTATTCTTTTTTGCCGGTTGTCTGCGGTGTCATGCAAGGAACAATGATCGATCGTCTGTGCTTCCTCCTCAAGATCAATTAAATAGCTACCAGACTAGACGATAAAAGCATGTAGATGATCTTTCCCCAGTTAATGTAATTTTTGGATTGGGTAAAAGCCGAACTTTCAGTTACATTGAACAAGTTGCCTGTGAAGCCACAAAACTAAATATGGTGATAAATGAAGATAACACTCTCATAATATTTTCATTTCTAACGAAAATACCATCTGAATTCAAACTACCTATAAAACCAAACCTCCTCAGCTGCATCACTACCCCACTAGGGGTAGTGATATCTTCTGATCTAACCTGGCATGATAATAGGAAACTGATTGTAAAAAAAGGCAAATGGTACTTTCCAACTGCTGAAAACTCTAAACAAATTCTGAGTTCCAAAGTACAAAAAAAAAATAAAAATAAATAATCTTTTGATCGTTCATCCACCCACTAGTAGAATATGCATGTTCTGTTTCGTATTTCGCTCTGATAAATGAAGAAAATGATAACATTGAACGGGTTCAAAAGAAATCACTGCAAATCATCTACGGAGGTTCCCTGTTGCTTACTCTTTTTATCAAAAAGCATTTGAATTTGACCCCCTTTTTGCCTGACTTGAGAAACTGTGCCTGAAATTTGGCTCAACCTCCTCTTCTGGAGCAAATAACCTGTTTTCTCCAGGTCAGAAGGTTATTCTCAAAGCTTTGTGCCGAGTTCTGATATCAATAATTCGTAACTTGTGCATTTTATCGTATCTCGTCGACAAATTTTTCTTACAGTATTTAAATGATTATAGCGTTTTTAAACTAATTGATTACCATGAGATACTATGTTTAGGCCATGCCAATGAGAATGTCATTTTTACAATAAATGATATGATTCAATATTCTATTTTATTTTGGACCTGGAGTTTAAATTTTCTTATGCTAATTTTAATGAGTTCATGATTTTCCATTTCAACATTTTATTTATTTTTAAGCCTATTAACCATAGTACTACTTAGCTGAAAATCCCTTCTACAAACACCAAATATGAACGTCACTTTCGACATCTTCGCTAACTTTACTCCTCAACGGACTAGCGACACTTCATAAAAACAAATTATTTCAGCACAAACAAAACAACAAATATGTTTAAGCATGTGTGGGAGATGTTTTCATTAAAGTACTCGTTACAATAAAGGTGGAGTTGCTTGAGGTGCAGCACTTGGGCTTAGAAAAGCAAAATAAAGACACATCAAAACCCAAATAATAAGAAAAAAACGTAAACAACAAATAAACTTTTTAGCACTTTCGTATAAGGCAAATTTTTAAAAATCAACTAGGAAGGAAATCATTCATTACCTGGCCCTGTGGTATATGAATCACTAGTAACTGTAAAATTCAAAAGTGTGACAATGCTGACAACGTCATTACTAAACTGATAGCGAAGAGCAATAGAAAAACTTATTTATTCGACCGGTCAAAACAGCTGATTCCATGATTATATTTGCATTTTTTTTTTGTATTTTCGGACTCCTTTTTTGTTTTCTCTTTCAGTTTAGTTGTTATAGTTTGTTTCTTTTCTCCCTTTTTCTCTTAAGGGCTCAGTCTTGTTTGTTGTTGATTTGACAGTTTTTTCAACAAATAATATAATACTGATTAGAAAAGAATTCAATTCTTACCTTTTGTATTTCATAAACAAGACCCTTGAGAAAATGTGCTTCAGCATTGGTTTTCAAGATATCTTCATTCAAGTCTCGCAGAGCTGCATCATAACATTGAAGCTTCAGAACAGCTATGGCTTTTTCGAGTCGATAACTGAAAATAAGAAGAAACATTAATATTTCAATAGGGATTGAATTGAAAATTTACCAAGGTGGACCACGTCCTATTTTGTCTCCCCAAAATATTTATTAATTAAGATAAATTTGTTATAGAGAAATTTATTGGTTAGAAAAAAACTGTCATTATAGTTTATCTTAATTAAATTATCACAAGTAATCTTAATGATTACGAAATAGTGACTGAAAACAAAACAGATATGAAAAGATGATTCAAAAATTGGATTGGTTATGTACTCTTTTCTTGCTTACACATGCTGTCTGTCTTCTGTCTATAAGATTCAATTTGTACTAAAACGACTGACTGATTTTTATATATATATATATATATATATATATATATATATATATATATATATATATATATATATATATATATATATATATATATATATATATATATATATGAGAAGGAATATTTAGTGATACTCATTTGTTGTCAAATAGTCAAGAATAAGTCTTATAAAAATATGCACAACATCTCTGTATAAAGCAGGATATGTGAAAAGATAAATGAAAAGGTAAAATTTATATGTGGTGATTAATAAATTGGGGAAAGGGTCACATAGTCCTAGGTTTGTTAGGAGGATTAGGAATCATTATTCAACCGAAATATGTCACTACATTTTAATGGATTCAATTTTTTCTCCTTTTTTCGATAAGATATTTATTTCAAAAAATGTCTATCATAGTCCTCGAAGGAACGAATTCACATTTCGGAGTCACAAAACCAAAAAAAAAATTATAAAAAGGTACAACAATTAAAAAACTGGCAAAAAAGCCAAAAACACCAATATCAGAAAGGCGAAACCATTTATTAGTAAAAATATTAAGCAGCAAAATATCAGAAAGTTAAAAAGGTAAAATCTAAAAAAAAAAAACTAAAAAGAGTGAAATAAAATTAGCATTAAAAGGTTTAAAAGAGAATAGATAAAAAGGGAGAGGGAACAAAAGAATCAAACGAGCATAAAACTTGGGTATCACCAGTACCGAAGAAAAAAAAAGGAAAACTAGCGATTTATTTTATCAGTAATGAAGGGGACAAAGGTTTTTTCATACCTGGAGGTAAAGCAACAGATGGGGGACATGATAGAAACAGGTTCAGAAACAGTAGGTGGTGTATGGATGGCAAGTGTCTTTCCGTGCGAAGGTTTATTATTGCATTTTTTTGCAAAACGAAGGTACAACGTTCCTCTCCTGTGCTCAAAAGTTTCCAGCTTGGCCTTTTTTTAGAAGGAGCGAGTATGGTACCTATGGTACCTTAGTATGGTACCCATTAAAAATTATTCTCAGGGCTCTTTTTTGAATGGATTCAATTTTTCCTGATTCAAGACGGGAGCGGCCTGGATGCCAAACCAGACAAGCATATTCAAGATGCGGGCGGAAAGAAAGGAAGTATAGATCTTTAAAGAATGGGATAGAGGGATGTTAAATTTATTTAAGAGCTTAAGGAGAGGCATGGACGCATTAGCTTTTAGACAATGTCTTTAAAGCGGGATATCCCGCTTTAAAATAGAGGAAATTGTAACCTCAAGTAATTTAAAGGAAGACACAAAAACATATGAGGGGATAGATCAATTTAGTAACCTTACTTCTTCCCGCCCCAACCAAATCAAATTCCTGGATCCAAACCTTCTTATAAATGTTTATATGTTGGTAAATATGTTAGCATACAATCCAACTCGGTCTTTCTGAATAGATTATATGCTCAAACCATAAGGTTCACTCAATCCGAAGAGCTCATTTTCATCCGTCCAAACATATGTTTAATGGGGAAATCATATCCCTCAATAAAAGAAAAATTGCTAAAATTGCGCGAAATTTCACCCTGCAGGTGGCGGGACGTCCTAAACACATTTTGAATTAGCCTTTGCAGTCGCAAACATCAAGTTTTCTAACATTTTGCAGCAATTAAACAAGCCTCTTTTCAAATGGATCATATATCAACTTAATATTTACCTTTGACTGGTTGGATTTATTTTTGCTGCTCTATCAAAACAATCAATTGCACTAATCAGAAGGTGATCAGCAGTGAAGTCAAGCCCTTCGTCTATACACAGTAAAGCTTGTTCGTAGTAACTGAGACCATCATTTTCCAAATCTTGCTCCGTCTTCCGCTTCTACAAAGATAATTATAGATATATATATATATATATATATATATATATATATATATATATATATATATATATATATATATATATATATGGAAATATTTTCAATATTTTTGTTCTTTAACGCTGGTTTTTATAATGACGAGTTGAAAATAGCTAGCATATTGCTATTCCACTGAATTGGTTATGACTCAGAAAAAAAATTCAGTCAATATTATAATTGGAATGAAGTATTTTTGCATGACCACTGAAAATTTGACATGAAATATGAAGACTGACCAGCCCAGTCAAAAGCTTACCCAGCCTGATAGAAATAATTTTGGCCCATATACAACCAAAAAAATAAATATGAAACCAAAAAAACAAATAAACCAAAAAACAAATAAATATGAAAAGAATATTTATATTTCGCAAAAACTTCAAGGAATTAAATAATCTTGTGAATATATAAATAACTGCAATATTACTACAATATCAGAATTTTCTTTATACCGTTATCGCCAGCTTCTCCCAAACCGCCCATCCAGAAATCATATGTCATTTATTTACTTATCAATACTCAAGAGCAGAACTTGATTTTCCCAAACTGAGAATGATAACATTTTATGACAGAAAACAACAGATACATCTATGACAACAACGAAAGTAAAGAAATTCCCATACAAAAAAGAAATATTAGCTTAATTTTTGCTAAAAGGCTACAAACTAAAACAATATCAAATAAGCATCATTTGTACAATTATATCATAGAACCATGTCATTGATTGAATTTTCATGACGCTATCTAGATATTCAGAAGTTTCTTTAACATTATAAGAACATATTGCTTAGCAATCCATATTTTTTTTAATGCTGCAGTTATTAACGAATTATTAAAACAGATATTTCTACTTCACAATTTTTACACATCCTAGCAGCATTTAGCAAAAATGCTAAACACAGCATTCTATAGTGACAAATCCAAATAGTGAGAATTTTTAAAATATACTCTAATCACCTTACCACATTTTAAACGATGATTGACTCTGACTGTGCATTAGTAGTGGGCTTGATGTAGACAAAGCAATGACCTATTCCAAATCTTTTCCCAAGGCCAGATTAACCACTTTGTCAACAACATACAGTAAATCAAACAGTTCATGGTAGCAAACTGTAGTAAGGAGCGACCCGGCTCAATAGTAAACGAAACTCTAAAAAACGGAATTTTCATGCTAAAAGATACATCAAAAGGAATCGAATTTTCATGCTGATTTTAAATATATAAGTTTCATCAAATTTAGTCTTTATCATCAAAAGTTACGAGCCTGAGAAAATTTGCCTTATTTTTGCAAATAGGGGGAAACACCCCCTAAAAGTCATAGACTATTAACGAAAATCACACGATCGCATTCAGCGTATCAGAGAACCCTATAACAAATATTTCAAGCTCCTATCTACAAAAATGTGCAATTTGGTTTTTTTTTTACCAGAAGACAGATCACGGGTGCGTGTTTATTCGTTTTTTTTTTTTGTTTTTTTTTTTTTTCCCAGGGGTCATCGTATCGACCAAGTGATCCTAGAATGTCGCAAGAGGGCTCATTCTAACGGAAATGAAAAGTTCTAGTGCCCCTTTTAAGTGACCAAAAAATTGGAGGACACCTAGGCCCCCTCCCACGCTCATTTTTTTCCAAAGTCAACGGATCAAAATTTGAGATAGCCATTTTGTTCCGCATAGTCAAAGACCATAATAAATATGTCTTTGGGGATGACTTATTCCCCAAAGTCCTTGGGGGAGGGGCTGCAAGTTACAAACTTTGTCCACTGTTTAGGCTACATACAGTAATGTTATTGGGAAGTGTACAGACGTTTTCAGGGAGATTTTTTTTTGGTTTGGGGTGGGGCTGAGAGGAGAGGGCTATGTAGGAGGATCTTTCCTTGGAGGAATGTCATGGGGGAAGAGAAATTCAATGAAAAGGGCGCAGGATTTTCTAGCATTACTATTAAAAAAAAATGAAAAAATAAACATGAAAAAGTTTTTTCAATTGAAAGTAAGGAGTAGCATTAAAACTTAAAACGAACAGAGATTATTTCGCATATTAGGGGTTGTAAAAACACTTTAGCATAAAGAGCAAGGTATTTAGGAGGAGAAAATACCTCGCTCTTTATGCTAAAGTATTTTTAGTAATTTCAACTATTTATTCTATGGCCTTTCTGAGTCAGGGGTCATTCTTAAAGAAATGGGACCAAACGTAAGATTTAGTGTAAAGAGCGAGGTATTGACGAGGGGACAAACCCCCTCATATACATAATAAAAATATAAGAATATGAAAGTTTTTTACGTAAGTTGATTCTCAAGGTAGGTATCTTTTTAACTAATAAAAACGTTCGTTAAAATTAAAAGTTCTAGTTGCCTTTTTAAGAAACCGAAAAATTGGAGGGCAACTAGGCCTCCTTCCCCACCCCTTATTTCTCAAAATCATCTGATCAAAACTAAGAGAACGTCATTTATCCAAAAAAAAAGAATTAATATGCAAATTTTACGCTCTTTACGCTAAAGTTTGACTCTTTGCCACAATCCTACTTTTTAAAACAATTAGAAACTTTAGCGTAAAGAGCGAGGGATTGCAGAGGGGACAACCCATTTCATATACGGAGTAATTTCTGTTTGTTTTAAGTTTTAATCTCGCTCCTTACTTTCAGTTAAAAAAAAACAAGTTTTTTTTATTTAATCACGATAAGGAATAAGGAATTAACGAATAAGGAATATTGACAGGAAACCAATTCTGACAAATAAGCATCCTTTTAGTGAAGACTAATGTAAATTAATAGAAAGCACGATGCTAGACAAAGCTCTCTCAGCCTTTAGATCGCTAGAACTTGAAACCCTATATTTATTTACGTACTTGGTAATAACTAGCCAGTTTATAAAACATTTAAAGAACAATGAAATTTTATTACATTTCTTGTTTACAGGATTGTAGCCTAAAAGTGAATTATGTAAAATTTAAGAAGATTTAAGTAGAAAATGCTTTAAACTTCCACATCAAACATGAATTAATATTGCAGAATTGTTGATGACAAGCTGAGCTTCTCAACCCATTACAAGACAATCATTAAAAAGCCGTCAATGGTAGATTGAATCCTCCACATATCCGCCCATAAGGACATCAAGTCGGTTGAACGCGTACAACGTAGAATGACATAATTCTGCCAAACTTTATCCACCTCCTTTAAGATGAACATCTCTGGAAGCCAAAACTATCAGCTTTGGTTTGCCGTTATTCAAGGACACAGGAAGAAAGGCCTTTTCCAGCCGGATCATCAGCAAGTCGAATAGTATGCCCTCGCCAATACTAAATAGCCCACATTTGGATTCATTCAAGAAAGAAATGGACAATTTTCATGGATTTAATATGTTTTCTAGTTTTTCATTCCATAGACAATATTGTAAGAGACTTGTCCCTGGTTTTTGCACTTAAATACTATTATTAATCATATTATTGCTATTATGCTATTATTACTATTATTAAAAACTCTTTTAGCAATCCAGTAGGTGCCAAAAAAAGTAAAATGTCCTCTAACGGTGCAAGAAGAGGTCGTAACGAAAGTACTAAAGGAAGTAAAAACTTCACAAGAGAAGGAACTAAGCTTGAAGCTCTGAAAAGAGTAAGGTAGAGGAGAAACCAATGGCATGTGTGGAGGTCAAAGGTGAGCTGGTGCTGAAAGGAGCTGCTAGTAGTAATAGTAGAAAAAAAGAAACAGCAGACTCAATCCACTGTCCCAGGGCCTTATGGATACAAGTATCAAGCCAAACAAAGAAAATTTTCAGCTTGTTTTACGAGCTCATCCTTTTTTGTGCATTCCTTTCACTTAACACTAGGTTTTCCTGATTGAAAGGCACACATTTGAAACAAAAAAAAACCTATTTTCTTTGTATTCTGTATGATTTCGTTGCAAAACACAGTCACAATTTATATAGTTTCAAAGTACCTTAGAAGCTACTAAAACATATATGCCACTACAAAGACTAGAAAAATGTCTAGGAACTTTTGTCATAAAAAAAGACAAAAACCAGACCTGGTTCACTTTTAGGCAAAATACTTCAACAAATACATAAAATAGCATTCAGAATATACTATAGAAAAATAGGTACTCTTTTTCCAAGCACTCCTGTTTCTGTGTTTCCAGACAACGTGTTGAGTACTTATTCAGATCCTCATTTAGGCTTCATTGGACTTATGATATATTCTAAACCCTGCCTTAAAAAATACTTTTAAGCATAGCTTCAAGCATAAAAAAAAGTAAGAAAAGAAGGCACCCTCTAAATTTCTGACTGCTCTTACCAGCTAAATACAGTTCTATAAGATTACTGACTTTTAAACACCCCCTCTCCACTCTTACAAACAAAAAAGGATAGGATTGGTTCCAACTTTATTGATCAGTTACTTACTACTTTCCTAATACTGTGACGTTCAAAACGTATTATTAAACCGTAAAAAGGAAATACTTGTCATATATGAATTGAAAAGCTAAAACAACCTAAACCAACTTACTTTATTTGTTTCTCCAATCAATGAGTCTAGAAACTTCATTTGTCTAGCTATAAACCTTTCTTCTGCTTCTCTATAGCTGGAAAAATAGTACAAAAGTTAAACATTACGCTTTGAATTATACTAGCTTTAGATCTTGGAGTGTCTAAAGTCACAACAGCTGAACAAAAAAGAGTGGCTAATGAAACAAAATAGAAGGAATATTCAAAAACATTCAGATTCTTCTGAAAAGGTACTTCATTCTATCTGTTCCTTTAAGAATTAAATGATACATGCTCACAAGCTCCATGCACATACTCCAATCCTATAGAAGGTGAGAGGAAGGGGGATTTTTCAGTTTAGAAGGGGACCTGGATAACACACAAGGGAGAAGAATCCCCTTACGCCATTGATTTGTCTGAAACAAATATATACTGAAATACATGCTGAAAAATACACTGTTTACTTCCATAGAGAAAAAAAGAATCAGCTAGATAATTCTTATGCTTGGTTTTCCTTACCCAATTAATAGGTTACCGAGTATAGTTAAGTAAATTTTTTTGTTTTCGGAGGAGGGGGCAATTAACCTCCTCCCAATAGATTTTGAAAAATACTTGTTTTGAATATTTTAATTAAAAATACTTTTTTGTAGTATTTTGATTGGAAATATCCATATAACAGCAAAGTTGCCCCCTCCCCAGATTTGGGAAAACTACATTCCCCTCCCTAAATCTTCGTGAAATGGTATTCCTGTTACTTCTATGCAGGCTTCTGACATAATGCGAAAAACGGGTGTAATAGTCTCCACCTTCAGTACAGACACAAGTTTTGTGTTTTTCATCCTTGATTTTCTCTTGCTACCCTACTCTAAATAGTGGAAATGTTGATAAGTGCCAGGAATTATTCACACAATTTCACTTAAGAACAATATACGTTTTTAATAGTGTTTTAGTATTAATAAAATGTTTGATTGAATCAAGGCCACAAACAGAGAATTTCTATAATTGTGCTGTTGGTTAGATACAATTCTACCCTAAAGTTTGTATTACATCACACTTGGTTGATGATTTTCTTAGTTTTGCAAATTCTTTTGGGCAAACCGTGAATTGTTGCTGTTCAGCAGTTTGTTATTATTATTATTTTCCTCTTTCCTAGAATATAAAGAATATAATGTCTACATTTAACGAAAACATTATTAGTGTTTAGTGCGCTATGTTTGAGAGTACTATTGCTGGAGATAAAGTAGGAAGCAAGATTATTAGTTGGCTCAGTATGGCATCAGGTTTTCAGTTGGGTTGTGTTTTATCCCTGTTTATATAGATCATTGTATGAATTTATTCCTATGAAACGCAGCATACTCTATAGGAGAACGCAGTATTATTTGGGAAGGTAAAACTCTCTAGACTTAGATTATACAAACATGGGTACATTGATATCCTGCATTGAGAATATGGATGTGAAACAGTCATAACCCACCATGAAAAGCATATTACTTAAAGCTGTTGAAAATCACTCTTCTACAAAATAGAAATGGAAACTAAAAACCTTCCCATATACTACACAAGAAATTAAAAAAAAACAATGAACAGAAAAGGTAAATAATGGAAGATGAAGACAAAGAATCAAAAACTAGGCAGACTATCACACAAAATACAAACAAACACGTAACCAACTGAGAATTCTCACCAGAAATACCACCAAGAAGTACAAAGAATTAGTAGCAGACACAACAAAAACCAACAATAAGATATGTTGAGATTATAGGTCATTGGGTAAGTCCGGAAGGCATTCTGTCATCCAACTTATACAAGATTGCTCAAAATTCTACAATCCAAGGAAGATAGCCAAAGTCTTAAATAAGCACTTCATCTCAGTAATTACAGTCCCAACCTCCAAACTTCCCACAGCATGCATCTTAAAAAGTATGCTGGCCATTAATATTACTAAAGTAGAGACTTGCCTGAAAAACATCAACACAAAAAAATCAACAGGACCATATGGAGTACCCCTACTCCTTCTAACAAAGATTTGTTTGGTGCCATCTCACCCAACTTTTCTGAAAGCACCTAAATTTCAAATCTATTGTGAAATTGGAAGGATGTTTACATCACACCTGTTTACAAAGAAGACAAAAGAGATGAGGCCATCAACCAATTCTATATGGATGGTTTTAGGTGCCCTTTTGACTGACCAAATGTCAAACAATAAGCTGTACAGAGAATGTGTTTCTATCCCAGTTTTAGGATTATAACAAAATAAAAGCTACAATCACCAGGACACATTTCTGACAGATGATAAATTGGCAAAGATTGTTCTTTTTGGTGATCCATTTTGGACCCACCAAAAAGCACAAATGGGGTGAGAAGAGATCATAACGAAGGATTGAAAGTAAATTAAAACTTGATGGGAGGGGGGCAAAATGAAACTTTTAATAGACTAGGCTGGAGAAAGAGTGCGCACCTGTGTTGGACTCAGGCAGAGAGGCAGTGCAGTGACTTATTACTAATAGTAGTAACTGGAGTTGAGAAGCATAATGAGGGCAAAGAAAGTTCAGCCATTGTAGAATATTAAAGGATAATAAGCTACTAACAGCTAGTCAACATAATTTCTGTTGCAGTCATTCAGTTGAAACTAACTTCATTGATATATATAAGCATGTCACAAAACGTATGGAACAAACTTCAATCATAAAGAAGAAGACTTGGTTATATGCAGATGGTTCCAAAATAATCAGTTACATTTACAACCAGCAAAGAACCAAATTCATCCAGGCTGATCTTGATGCACTACCAAAATGAAAAAAAAAAACGTGATGGCTTGAATATCACATCAGGCAAAGCAAGGTCATTCACTTGGAGCAAAAAAAAAAACCATCAACACCTGTAATTAATGAAAACAAATAATGTCTCAAAACAGCCACTCACAAGCAGTTGAAACAAAACAAATATGGATGTCTTGGTGGATGATAAGCTCAAATTATACTTAAACACATAGTCTAATGAAACTAAAATCAAACCAAACTCAGAGTAGGCCTATAATAATAAAAAATGTTCTATAGCAGATCTCCAATAGTGATTACCTAGGTCTTACGTCCAGACTTAACAAAAGTCAGAATTTGTGATGTACATTGCTACCCCAGTCAATAAGTCTGATCAGCCAATTCTGGAATCTGTACAGTGCCAAATGACAAAATGCATAAAGGGCTTTCTATATCTGCTACACTCTACCTGACTCCAATGGCTCATAGCACCATCTCTTATATACCAAAGCTAGTGAGGGAATGTCCTAATAACATAAAAATTGGTGTGTCAACAGGATGCCAGCCCAAGCATATACCAGATAGATAGTGCCACAAGAATGAGAGAGCACCACCTTGAAGTTTAACCAGGAGTGCAGCAATACAAACTTGTAAAACAACTTCTTCTTCAACCATGTAGTTTGCCAATGGAACTCCCTTAGCCAGAGTAATGCTGAAGAACTTAAATTATAAACATATGATAATGATAAGGCTGAATTTGGGACCAAAAAAATTGACCAACTCAAGAGTCAACTCAAGTAAACTAAAAGTAGAAAAAACAGGAAACAGGCTGTTTTTCCATCCCTGATAAAAGTTTGAGAAACCATAAGGGAAGTTGTTAAGGAAGTTTAAACTTCATAGGAGAAAAAAAAAGTAAGACCCTGAACAAGGATGGATGGATGCTTTCACCTGTGTTGGTTTTGGGTGGCTTAGTGCTGCAATGAGCTAGAGCAACAGTAGTATTTAATACTGTTTCCAGAGCATCCTTCACACCAATCTCACAAATTTCTTCATAAGTGCCATTTTGATCCCCAAAGACTCATACCTGTATGTGTCCATGAGAGATGTATATTGTTTCATTTGAAAATCACAGCATAAAAGCGCCTTACATAAGGTTAATGCAAAGAAATTTCAACAGGAAACTTGTCCTGATGCTGGGTAACTTAAGCCTACCTCCAATTAATGTTAGTATACTGAAGTGTTAAAATTGCCAGGGTTTGAATACAAAGGAGCCAGTGCAAGAGTTTTTGTTAATGCAAGAGTTTTGTTGACAATTCCTATTTTAATTCTTTTAAGTTAATGTAGAATAAAACTATTATGTTACATATCAGACCTTTTATGACTGATAATAAAAGATAATAAAACTATTATCTTACATGTCAGACCTTTTATGACTGTTTTTTCACTGAATTTACAGATTCCTATAGTTTTCACTTAATTAGCCGTTATTTCCTGTCCAGATTAAATTGGAATAAATTTAGAAGCTATATCTGCCATTTCCCATGATGAGCCCACAAGCATCACTTACTACCAACTGTGTGGCGAAATTTATATGTACAATAACAAGGTGTCAAGAATAAATTGAGAAATAGAAGGTGTCCTTAGTCAAGAAGTAATCCTTAATAATTTTCTTCAGTCATGTCATGCTAAGACACAAGTTCTATAAGATCAATGCATTAAGGTTTACTTATTCAAAAACAGGTAAGTCACTCTGAAAGTCTTAAACCAAAATTGAAAAGTCTTAAAGTCTTGAACCAAAAACACTTGCAACCTTTTTTTGGTAGGCTGTTCAGTTAATTTAGTAGGAAAAAAGGAAAAT
Source organism: Artemia franciscana (assembly GCF_032884065.1). Taxonomy (NCBI): domain Eukaryota; kingdom Metazoa; phylum Arthropoda; class Branchiopoda; order Anostraca; family Artemiidae; genus Artemia; species Artemia franciscana. The sequence continues at coordinate 15,692,256 of NC_088865.1, read as the reverse complement.
AGTCTCCAAAAAACAACTGATTGCCTGACCAAAGAAGGGAATTCCAGCACCAGGAAAATCCAAAAGTCCTGAAATAGTGTTAGTTGACAATGATAATATTAAGCAAAATGCAAACATGCCTCTTTTAATCCTCAGGAAAAAAGCAGAACATGAAATTTTACCTATACTTATGAAACTGAATACAATTTGCTTTTGTGTTGAGATCTGGCATGCTTGCGAAATGTTAATTTCATTTCCTTTTCTGAATCAGTCTGGAAAGTAAAAATAAAGAGGCTGAACAGCACATACTTTAAACCTTCACAACTGACAAATTAACATATAAGTTTGGTGTAACTACGGTACAAAAGAAAAAACTTTCATTAATATATGAAATGAGTTTGTGCAGGGTGTGAATAGACTAACATAATGAAAAAAAAAGTGTAAAATTGCAGTATAATTTACTGTACAAAACAAAATTTTCAAGAATGGTTCTAGGGTCCAGGAAAGGTGCTTTCAAATCCAGATCTTCAGACACACACTCCAGGATAATGGTTTGTATGAATTTGTGAAAAATTTAGACAGGGTGAAAACACAGAAATGATTTCTATTACCTAAATAAGGTTCTGTGAATGTGTTTTTAGCCTCAAACTTCTACTAGCAAAGTTTGTCCTAACTCCAAACAAGACTTGACATTTATCTTGAAACATTCATATTATAACCTCTTTGATAAGGTTACAGTTCAAGCAAAATAGAATTCTAACACAAACTGGAAAAAAAATGATAAAACTCCAGTTTAGACTTTTTATTTATCTTGAAAATTAATCAAGTTATGCAAATAAGACTCTTAAGAATGGAAATACAGACAAAATTACACATGGGAATGTGTTTTCAAAGGCCATTTTTACCATCCAAGGCATCAAATTTACATGAGCTGAGTACAGCTTTGTGGTAGATAAGTAAACCCTTCAGAAAAAATTTTCAGTGTGAATATAGAACTATTTAGGTAGTTGGAAAATTCATGTTTGGTCTGAAGTCCAGCTAAAATGCTGGACTTCAAACAATGCTGGAGACATGCCAAACTCCAAATGCACTTCTTTTCTGAAGTTGAAACTTGGCAAACAAGACAGAAGAAGTGGAACTGTGAGCATGAAAATGTATTATCAGACTATACTTTGGGAGGTAGGAACCTAACTGAAAATAATATTTGCCTAGCTAAACAATTTTTCAAAATATCAATAATTGCCTAGCACAATGGCCAAAATAATCTTACACACCAGTTTCATCTTATCAAACAATCAGGCTGGCATAATTCAGCTAGTCTAAGATGTTTCACCAGCAGGTGCCATGATGGATCTGCCTTTGAATAAAGACATTCTAGGTGACTGAATTGTTTAGGAAACTGAAGTCTGTTAAAATTGATGAAATATATATACCATCAGAAAGGGCAAAGACTAGATATTTCACAAATACAAAAGTCCAATACCTTAAGACACACATGCTAGCAAGATGAGTTTGTTGAAACCTCCTTGTTTGTTGTATAGCTTCAACATAACCTATCCAAAAGTTGGCTGATTTTCATTCGTTTTGCATTATTTTGAGACTATCTCTTATCAGTACTGTAGTCCATTTATAACAGCCTACACATTTTTCGAAAAAATAACAACATCAACAAAATCTGCTGATTTTCATTGTTTTTTTTGTGATTAGTTCTTAATAACAATCAGGTTATAATATCAATTTGAAAAAAAAAATCAACAACATCAGCAAACTTTTGGATATAGTTTGAGTTTATCTGGGTATTAGGGGAAGAGGGGTGTACAGCTTTACTTGAAGCAACTTTGAAATTCCAATTGTGTCCCAGCCAACTAATCCTAATGTTTAGATAAAGCTCTGGGCTATTTATGAAAGTCTGCTTATTTTATTAATTTGCAGTAAGTGTACTTATTTCTAAAGAACAATTGACACATAATGCCAATTCAAAAATAAATTTTAAAAAGGGCACAGATCCATTCCTAAAAAATTTATTCACCTTACTCAACTGCTTTCCAAGATAGCAAATAGTAATTATTTTTAAGTTAAAGTTTTACACATTTAAAGTTTTACTGAAGTGATTATTTTTAAAGAAAGAAGCTGTTATACTACAAAACTAAAAAAACAAGGCAATGAATAAATAATCTGAGAAAAAGTAGCTGAAAAAAGGACTTCACTTGTCAGCAGATAGCTAGAACGTCAAAACTTTGGAAATTATTTCTTAGAGAACAAAGCAACTTGGTATATAGAACACTTCACTTCTTCTTGCATACTTTTCATAGCACTACTCGATAAAAATATAAGAAACATCAAAATCAAAAACTTGAGAAAATTCCAAAAAAAATTGGAACAAGATGGACTTTTCCGGAATTATTTCTGCGAAATCTGTAAGAGCTACGGAATTTTGTGCTCCGGTTCTTGAAGAGACAAATGAAAGTTCTACATGAGTTCAGTATAACTGTATTTCTAACAAGTTTATTTCTGAAGCTAGGGTCATCTTAACTTGACGCCAAACATCGAATGCAGAGTTTCTAACAAAAAAACGGTTTTATTTTTTTTATGGAAAACTGTTAGAAATTTTAGGAACTTCTCTGGAACTTTTTTACTCTGTTTCACGTTTCCCTTCCCTCTGAAAAATCTCAAATTTTTAACTCTTACCACTTCAGAGCTACAGGTTGCTGATCACAGTGAAAAAAAAAAAAAAAAAACTACGAAAGCAGTAGTGTTGCTCCACAACACAATGACTGTCTAGGGTGCCAGTGCCTAAGGAGCAACTGGACAATGAGTGTAGAGTGGCCATATTAGCTGAATGCAAAAATGGAACAAAACACATTTTCAGAGAAAAGGAAATACTTGCAAAACAAACTTTATTTAGAATATATAGTAAGTTTAAATTTCACCCTGGAATTAGACAATTTATATTGTTTTGCTCTATTCCTGATGATTTTTTTACAACACACCTGAACTAACTTCACAATAACTACAGCTTAAAGCTTTTCTTCCATACCAGGGTTCTAGTTATGTTAGTTCATGATAATTTGGGAGAGCATTTTGTTGTCCAGGGCCTTTTTCACTGAAAATAACAAAACACCCTTTTTTTGTTTTCCAAATCTAGAGCAAAAAAAGCAAGGATTACATATCCCCCTCCCCAATTGAAGGCACCATGCATTTCATCACCCCAGCCTTTCACTCAACTATCACTAATCAGGCTATGTATATTGATCTTCACTCCCCTTAAGCATAAGACAAGTGTTATGAAGTGGAATTATTGCATTTAAATAGGCTAGGCTGTAGGGGTAATTTTGTTGGTAAGTATATAGTTGACAAAATAATTAAGTTAGGATGAAAGTCATCACTGATGCCTTTTTTATGCTTTTTCATAATACAATAATTACATTTGTATTAAATTATATTTTGGGAAAATTATATTTTGAGTTATTATAGGGCTCAAATAGCCCATAGTAACCAAAAGTTTAAAAATATGTTTCTGAAGAAACTGGGTAGTGAGAAAAAACTGCCAAAGAATGGCAATTTTTATTTTCATTTATCTTAATAGTAAAATGTTTGTATAATGATGAATTTGCAGAAAATGCTAAGAACGGCCAGAAACCCCACAAAAATAACACCAGTTTCTTTGATGTCATTTTCAAAGGGTTTTATACTCTTTTTAAAAATTCCTCCAATTTTGTTTTCAAAATTATATTTTACTATTAAGACATTTTACCATTAAGGAAAATAACAGTTACCATTTCAAAATTAAGGGTTCAAAATTGAAATAAGGGCCTGGAAACAATTATTGATTTATGAAAGAGCATAAAAAAGGCATCAAATGTTATATTCAGTTTCATCCCAGCTAAATTAAGTTGTCAACTTCAAATTTACCATTTTGTCCAAGTTTAGACCCTAGAAAACATAAGTTTTCAAAGATGGAATCAAATGGGGAGGAAGAACGCTCCTGGACTTAGATTATGCTGATGATTTAAGCATATTAGATGAAAGTGTGAGCAAAATGAATGAATTTTTAGAGGTTTTATGAGTTCAGGGTGCTAAAATAGGCTTGAAAATTAATGTTAAGAAGACTAAGTCACTAAGGTTAGGAATAAGTGAAGATGAACAGGTGACCTTAGGTAACAAAAAGATTGATCAGGTTGGGAGCTACAGTTACCTTGGTAGTATTATTAGTAAAGATGGTGGGAGCAGTGAAGATGTTAAAAGTAGAATAGCTAAAGCTCAGGGTGTTTTTTCACAGTTAAAAAAAGTTTGGAAGAATAGAAAGATAAGCCTACAAACCAAGATTAGAATATTGGAAGCTACAGTGATGACAGTGGTCAAATATGGCTCTGAAGCATGGACACTCCAAAAAGCAGATGAAAATTTACTAGATGTTTTCCAGAGAAATTGCCTACGGATTGTTCTGGGTACCCGGCTGACTGACCGTATTTCAAACAGTAGGTTGTACAAAAAGTGTGGTTCAATCCTGCTTTCTGGGGCTATAATGAAAGAAAGGTTGAGATGGCTAGGCCACCTTCTACGGATGAAGGATGACAGATTACTGAAGATTGTCCTTTTTGGCCAACCGTCTGGGGCTACACGGAAAGCAGGTCGTCCTTGTCTGGGTTGGGAGGATGTCATAAATAAGGATTTAAAGGAAATGGGAACTTCCTGGGAGGGTGTAAAGAGGGAGGCTTTAAATAGATTAGGTTGGAGGAGGAGCGTGCGTAGCTGTGTTGGCCTCAGGCGGCTTGGTGCTGCAGTGAGTTATTAGTAGTAGTAGTAGTCGTATGTGATGGATCACAAGATAAGCAACAACAAAGAAATACATTATTAAGGCTAAAGATGGGACCATCAGGAATGGATGAGATGCAATATTAAAAAGACAGAAATGACATTTGAAGAGAGGGCACAATAAAGACTCAAACAGTGGCAGAGCTAAATTTCTGAAAAGCTACTTTTGGCCACCTTGGAAAGGGGTTAGGTTAGGAAAAATGAAACATTTAGCAATTAATCAAGAGCCAAAAGACATACTCTGGGAAAGTATTGCTAAGATACTATGTTAACCTTCTTCTGATTTCTAAGCATTAGAAATTTGCCTACTTGATGGGTCTAGGCTATACCTGTTGGAATTTTGACAAAACAGCATTATAAGCTACCTTTATTTTATGTTTATAGTTTGTTTTTCTCTGGTTTTAGTTTTAAAAATGTATTCCTGTTATACCAGTAGAATTTTAGGCCATATCAATAGTTTTTTTTCTAAATTAAGGAAATGTATTTGCAGAAATTTTAAACCTCATAAATTGGAATTGAGCAAAGGTGTGCAGCTGACAATACTTTTCTTGTACTTTATTTAAGCAGAAGATCTATTTTGCAAGGTTTTACTTTAATAACAAAAAGATTTTTAAAGTTCAGTGCCCTCTAGAGGGAGAAGGATTGTAGATAAATACTCCAAAATACCCTCCCAGGACATACTTTGGTTTGTAGATCCATTCCTGAATGTTTCATTTTCCTAACCTAACCCCTTTCTCAGACAGCAAAAAGTAGTTTGTCTAGAATTTTAGCAGTAGGCTACTAGTTTTATTTTATTAAGATGTTCTACTTTCATATCACACAAATATTTTGAAGGTCATAACAGGTTACTGCCTTCTAGAGGGAGAAGCAGTGGAGGTAGCTTAGGTACTTAAAATACCTTCCTAGGACATGTTTTATGCTATCTGTAGACTTATCCCTGTAAGTTTCATTTTCCTAACCTAACCCCACTTCAAGATAGTGAAAAGTAGCTAAACTAGGATTTTAACTGTTTCCTTCATAGAATATTATGTAGGCTAAAAAGACATCAAGCAAAAATAAACTCAGTAATTAAGACTTAAGCAATTTTCTGAGATTTGAAAATGGAAAAATAGCCTTAAAACACCTTACTCTGTATAATTTAAGTTCGAAATTCATTCCTGAAGACTCTATTCTCCTAACTAAACTCTATTTCCTAAGCCTAATTAAGTGCCTCCTCTAGAATTTCACCCAAAAATTTTTGCAGCAGCCAAATACATTTGATTTTACCTCTGAGACATTAATTTATTGAAGTTAAAGGGCTTCAAGCCCTTTTCACTGCCGGTATCCCCATCCATTTGTTAATAGATGGAATTTGGATTGAGTGACCGGTAGAGATATTTAAATTTGAATTCTGTTTAATAATTTTGTCGCGGTTTGTCGAATTTGTTTTAAAAGTAATATATCTGAGCAGCCAAAATTTCCAAATCAGCCAATTTATGAATATACCTTTCGATAAATTCTTGATTTGGCCGTCATTGTATAGATGCAGTTGAAAAAGAGTAAAAAATAAAAAAATACAATTCTTCTGCGTGTCTAGCTAGGTTATTTTAACAAACATTGTTTGAAAATTAAATACTTCAGAAAATCTTTCAAAAGGGGGATTCCACAACAACTTTTCCTACGTTTAAATTTATTACGAGTAGTAGGCCTAAGTATAATACTAAGTTATATTTTTAAATCATGATTAAAATATGATTTTTATTACAATATTCAAGAAGTAATTATACAAAATCGAAAACAAATTTTTTTTATTGAAGTGTCCCTCTAAACATTAAGGTATTAATTCTAATGTGTTTGAATCAGTGGACATATTAGGTAAAACATCTATCTTTCAGTGTATTTGCTTTCTAACAATAGAAATAAAATTCATGTGGTGGTTGTTTACTTTTTGTACTATCTAATACTTTTGAATGTTATCTGGTTTTTATTAAGTTTCCTAAGTCTATTGGGAGAGTTAACTTTTTAAATAAATTACTAAAATAAGACACACTAAAATTCGGTGAAAAACAAGATAATAAATGTTCAGAATATTGCTAAAACACAACCAATACTATTCAACATTTACAGAAGTGGATTTGGCGTAAATGCATTTTTTGTTCTTTCATACCAATCCATTGCTTAAACAAAATTTTAAACTTCTTTAACTGAGAATAAACTTTTAAAAAGCTGACTTAAGCACATTTTCCACTACTGGGATTAAATTTGTTAGGGAAAAAAAAATTGTCAGTTGTATTTCGGAACTTCTTTCGTTTGACGAATCATCAATGAAGGAATTGAAATTTTACACAATCACCAGGGGACAAGATTACCTACTTGACCGAAAAGAGTTGCGCTTCAATATTAGCATACCAGAGGATTATTTTGCAACAGAATAGTTAACTAAGTTTCAATTTTCATAATTTTTTCTCAGTTGCTTTGATATTCTCATTGAAATAACTCTAGTAGCTTCTTTTCCCTACGTGGATCAGTAGCGAAAATTGTATTTATTATTATTGGTGGTGGTTTTATTTGTTTTTAGTTTAGTGTTTTTTTCTTTTTATCTTGTGCTGAGGACGCCTAGTTTGGATATAGGCGAAATCTCCGCGTTGTTTTAGTCTTTCCTCTCTACTGACCGTAGTGTCGTTTGAGGGTTTTTTTTGTGGAGTTTTATCTCTCTTTTTTGTTTATTCTTTCGTTTGAAGACGCTCATTGTTCTGCAGAAAACATTGAAAGTTAGTAAAGACGGTCTTGAAAACATTGAATACAGTACAACCTAAGCAAATATCCATGTTGCACGAAACTGCTTAAACAGTAAGTTGTACGACAAATGTGGTTCTATCCAATTTTCTTGGGCTAGAAAAAAAAAATGGTTGAGATGACTAAAAATTTCGGAAAATTCTACTATCATCTAGCGCTGTACTGGAAAACCAAAATGGTGACTCCAGGTAACATTGTTAAGTAAATACCGTAAGCAGGTGATGTTAAATTGGCACGCCACAATGACAAATAATGGGAAAGACCACACTACTTTTCTTTCATACAAAAAACACAAGAAGTAAACGAAGAATCTTCTGAACACAAAGGCTTCAATGTATTTTTTTTCCCAGAGCCACTCCACATGGAAAGGTTGATCAAAACTTTGTGACGGCTTCATTTGCTACATAAGAGCCAAAGTGATTTGAGGGAAACCAACCTCCTTGGACGCTCCTTTTCTCCCAACTATGCCTCAAGGGTTGACACCCCCCTCCCCCAATCCTAGGACAAGGACTGTAAGTTATTCAAGTCGTACATTCTTTGCATATTAGGTTTTTTTATTAGGAATAAAGGGATTTTGGAAATTTTGAGCTGTCGAACAAAATCAAAACACCCTATGTGCATTCTATGTGTCAAAAGGGTACATTAGCATTACCTAAGGAAGGACAACCAGCCTAATTACACTTTTTAGATCCCCCTTCCTTCAAAACTGTTCAAAATTTTGAACAGAAGTTCAAAAGAATCAGAAATATCTGATTGTGAATGCGTCCGAAAAGGCTAAAGATACTAAAATGAAGATTCGGAGGATGTTGAGGAGTATGTTGAACTAAATGAAAAGGCTCAATAGTATGTTGAACTAAATGAAAAGGCTCAATAGGCTCAATAGTAACCAAAACTAAAAAAAATTGAATTTTGATGTCAATAGCTACACCAAAATGATCGCATTTTAATGCTGTTTTTAAATATATAAGTTTCATCAAGTTTAATCTTACCCATCAAAAGTTACGAGCCTGAGAAAATTTGCCTTATTTAAGAAAATAGGGGGAAACACAAATCACGGGTGCGTGTTTATTTTATTGTATTATTTTTTTTCTTTTTCCCAGGGGTCATCGTATCGACCAAGTGGTCCTAGAATGTCGCAAGAGGGCTCATTCTAACGAAAATGAAAAGTTATAGTGCCCTTTTTAAGTGACCAAAAAAATTGGAGGGCATCTAGGCCCCCTCCCACGCTCAGTTTTTTCCCAAAGTCAACGGATCAAAATTTTGAGATAGCCATTTTGTTCAGCATAGTCGAAAACCATAATAATTATGTATTTGGGGATGATTTACTCCCCAAAATCCCTGGGGTAGGGGCTGCAAGTTACAAACTTTGACCAGTGTTTACATATAGTAATGGTTATTGGGAAGTGTACAGACGTTTTCAGGGGGATTTTATTTTGTTTGGGGGGTGGGGCTGAGGGGAGGGGGTTATGTTTGAGGATCTTTCCTTGGAGGAATCTGTCATGGGGGAAGAAAAATTCAAGGAAAAGGGCGCATGATTTTCTAGCATTACTATAAGAAAACAATGAAAAATAAACATGATAACGTTTTTTCAAATGAAAGGAAGGAGTAGAATTGAAACTTAGAACAAACAGAGATTATTACGCATACGAGGGGTTCTAAAAATACTTTAGCATAAAGAGCGAGGTATTTAGGAGGAGATAAATACCTCGCTCTTTATGCTAAAGTATTTTTAGTTATTTCAACTATTTATTCTACGGCCTTTCTGATTCAGAGGTCATTCTTAAAGAATTGGGACAAAACTTAAGATTTAGTGTAAAGAGCATGGTATTAACGAGGATACAAACCCCCTTGTATACATAATAAAAATATAAGATTATGAAAGTTTGTTACGTAAGTTGCTAATTTATAAGTTACGTATATTTTTTACTAATAAAAACGTTCGTTAAAAATTAAAAGTTCTAGTTGCCTTTTTAAGCAACCAAAAAATTGGAGGGTGACTAGGCCTCCTTCTCCACCCCTTTTTTCTCAAAATCGTCTGATCAAAACTAAGAGAAAGCCATTTAGCCAAAAAAAGAATTAATATACAAATTTCATTTTAATAATTTATATGCGGAGAGCCAAAACCAAACATGCATTAATTCAAAAACGTTCAGAAATTAAATAAAAAAAATCCCCTCCGCAATCCCTCGCTCTTTACGATAAAGTTTGACTCTTTGCCACAATTCTACTTTTTAAAACAATTAAAAGCTTTAGCGTGAAGAGCGAGGGATTGCGGAGGGGACAACCCATTTTATATACGGAGTAATTTCTGTTCGTTTTAAGTTTTAACGTCGCTCCTTACATTCAACTAAAAAAATTAGTTTTTTTTATTTAATTTACTCAAAAGACTCATGTAAAATATCTCTGGAACAGCTGAGGGTATTAAGTTGTAAGTTTCAGGACATGTTGAAAGTGATTTTGAAAAGTGGCCGAGGGGAGCCAGTCCCCCCTCTTCTCACGCCCTGTGTAGCTGCCCTTCGCCCAAAAGAAATCCGAGTCAAATTTCTGAAATAGCTATCTCGTTCCAAATCAACTAAAGGTTGAATAACTGTACCTTTGGGGATCATATACCCCTCCAGCTCCTGGAACAAGGAATGTAAATTATGGCAGCAGCCGATTATTTACGTGTAAGGCTTATTTTTGGGAAAAGGGGGCACTTTGGTCTTGGGTCTCCAAAAAGGCTTATGCTATTAAGGTGAAATCTTAAGAAAATGTTGATTGGAATACCAAAATCAAAATATTCATATGCTGGATAGTTATCAAAAGGTTAGATCAGAAATAATCAAGGAATGAAAAAGGGTATTGATTTAAAACATTCAAGGCATGGTGACGGGGGTGTTGAAGAGTGATCCGAGGGGAAACATCCTCTCCTTGTCCTTTTAGAGGCACCTTCTCAACACTGACAAAAACTTTGAAAAGCCATTTTCTTCAAAATAGTTCGAAAGGTCTAGTAATTATGCCTCTGGGGATGCCACATCCCTACGGCCACCTGGGCAAGGGATATAAACTATGCAATTAATCCATTGTTTGTATGCTAGATTTATTATCGGAAATAGGGAGAATGTTTGATCCTGGGCGTGCCCGGTGAGGCTTTGGGTGTTAAGACAAAATTTCATTAAATGTGGAGGAGTATATTAAACCAAATCAAATCAAACTATATGCATCTGAGATATCAAAAAGGTGTATATGCTATATATTAGGAACAGGTGATAGTATTAAACTGAAGCATTCAGGGCCAGCACGACTTCAAGTGTGACTACTTGCAACTGCTACTGCAACTAAGATTACTTGCAGCCGCAACTACTTACAATTGTGAGTACTTGCGACTTTGACTAAGAGTACTTGCAGCAACGACTGCAACTACCTGTGACTGTCACTGCCGCTACTGGTGACTGTGACTACCATTACTTGTAAATAATCTCAGGAAATGATGAAGGAGATATTGGACAAAATTAAAACACAGTTCGTAAATGCTGGTTGTCAAAAGGGTGTATCAGCAATATCTTAAGAACGGTTCTGGGTATTAAGTTGAAACTTGTAGATCATATTGAGAGGGAATTTGAAAAAAAAATTGTAGGGCAACACTTAGTTTTTATTTTTAGTGTTGGATATTATGATTATTTTATTTCTTATTTTTGTTGATTTTATCAGAGGCAATGCTCTAGCATTGCCTATAATCTTGTGCGATAACCCGAAGCTCAAAATTACCTTTAAAATTTCACAAACTTTCAACTCAATACCCCTTAGACTTGTTGGAAAAACCCAGGATCAAACATTCTCCCCTTTCCCAATAATAAATCCTGCTTGTTAAAAAAGGATTGTTGCATAAGTTATATTCCTTGCCCAAGGGCTGTGGAAGGACGGCATCAGCAGAGGCACAATTATTAGTACTTTTAAATATTTTGAACAAAACGGCTTTACAAAGTTTCTCTGAGTTTTGATGAGGGGGGCGGGGCATCTAAAGATGTAAAGTGAGGATGGTTGCCTTTTGATCACCTTACAGCATCCCACTCGTCATGTCTCAAAAGTTTCAACTTAATACCCTCAGCTGCTCCCTATATATATTGATAATAGAGCCATTAGAGAAACGTCCTGGATATAGTAAGTTAGAAGTGACACTATAATGATTTTAAAGCTTCCCATAAGGGGGCATACAAATGGAGCCCCTGTAACGGTATAGTACACCTGCGTAATAGGGAATGTTTTCTAAGAAATGAAGGTGTAAATTACGTAATTGCAGCTGTGGGTCACGCAATCTTGCATATGGCTGTGAAGTAATAAAGGGCGGTTTACTTCAGGATTTCTTTGTTTGTTACGTAATAGGACTTGTTAGAGGGCGAGGAAAAAAGCTCTTAAGTAACAGGGTTTGTTTACTTTTGGTTGTTACCTAATAGGGTTTCTTTACTTTTGGTTGTTACGTAATAGAGATTGTTTTCTTAAAAAGCTGCGAAGGTAGGAAAAACCTTCAGGGGCCCGCTAGCGGGGCACCTTCAAGATACCAGACCCCAAAGAGCAATTTAAGCGGCACCCATAGTGACAAATTCCATAGAGGTCCTAGCAGTCAATTCCAACAGGGCCCTAGCATCCAATTTTACCGGGGGCCAATAGCGAGGAATTCCAACGGGGTCCCTAGAATCCAATTTCACTGTGGACCCCTAACCTAAACCAACCACTGGGGGGCACTAGCATCCAATTTCACTGGGGGCCCTAGAATCCAATTCTATCGAGACCTTGGCATCCATCTGGGCCCTGAATTTAACCTAACCACCGGGGCCCTAAAAACGATTTCAACCACAGTCCCTAGGGGCACTAGCATCCAATTCCATCGGGGCCCTAGCATTCAATTTCATCTCGGGCCTTAACCTAACTACCTGGGGACACTAGCAGCCAATTCCATCGGGGCCCTAGCAATTAATTCTAACGGAGTTCCTAACCTTACTGAACCACCGGGGCCCAAGCAGCCATTTCAACCGGGGGTCCTAGGAGCCTAACATCAAATTTCATCACGGGATTCTAAAATTAACTAGCCACCTGGGGCCCTATCAACCATTTCAACAAGTGGCCCTAGGGAACCTAGCAGTCAATTCCTGATGGGCCCTAGCAACATATTCCAACGGAAGCCCAGTGACCACTAGCAATCAATTTCACCAATAAACCGTTTTTCAAGACGTTATAAGACATCTCAAGAAGTTTTTCTTCCTCATTTCTTTAGTTCTTACGTAATAGGGGAATGTTTACCAATATTAGGAATAACACAATCACACATGACTTGCTTCTTCAGGCCCCGTGGGGGATCCCCGGTCGTAATTGAGGGAAACATGCACGTGGGTGTTACGTGATTCTTTAGGATGTATTTTTGTTTTGTAAGATTTTTTTGTATTGTAAGTAGTATTTTATTTTTTAATAAGAGAATTTTTGAGTTTTTAGGATGTATTTTGTTTTGAATGAATTATTTTTTGTTTTGTAAAAAGTATTTTGCATTCTGCCAAAAGAACTTGTGATCTTATAAGATGTATTTTTGTTTTTTACGAAGTATTTTTTCTGTAAGACGTATTCTTATTTATAACAAGTATTTTGTAACAAGCATTTAGTATTTTGTCAGAACAGTTTGTGATCTTTTAGGATGTATTTTTGTTTTGCAAGAATCTTTTTTCGTTTTATAAGGAGTATTTTTTAATTTTGTAAGAAGTATTTTGTAAGAACAATCTCGGATTTTGTATGTATTTTTTTAATATAATTTGTAAGTATTATTTTAGTATGAATTATACTTTGCTTTGTAAGAATTAATTTTGTTTTGTAAAATGAATTTGTGATTTCTTAGGATGTATTTTCTGTTTTGAAAGGATTTATTTCTGTTTTGTAAGCAGTACTGTTTTTTTGTTTTGTGATAAGTATTTTGTAATAAGAATTTGTGATTTCTTAGGATGTGCGCCAGAGGATGTCATAGGGCTGGTACCCTGTTCCACGCTGGCCTCAAGTGCCAGGAGTCGTCAGAAGAGACTTAATTGGGAGTTTTTCATTAAGTTTAAAGCATCGATTCTAGTGTAAATGGATATTTTTGTAGGAAAAGGTTTGAAAATACTTTAGGTGCAATAATGCTTGCCAGAGGGTGCCGTATGTCAGCAATTTTGTGTAATAGGCTGGGAATTGTCATGGAACATTGCAATCTAACAATGAAATGGCAAATTTCTGCTGTTAAACCTAAAAAAGGGTTTATTCTTAGTTTATAAAGTTAGTTTCGTGGGAACAAAGGTTGAAAAATCCTTAAGCTTGATAATATGCACCAAAGGGTTACCATTTGCCAGCCAAAGATTATCACAGCGGGAGCCGCATATAAAATCTTGGAATTGGCGGAAGTTGGAGCGGAATTGGCGGAATTCAAATTGTGGAGTCGGGGGAGGGGGTAGAAGTGAGGAATCCGGATATGGTGGAATCCGAGCCGGATTTGGAGATTGGATTAGAGCGGCTATAGTGGGAACTTGAATTAGTTGAACTTGGGTGAAAGCAAGCATTGGAGGTTGAACCGTTGTAACCGGAGGATAGGGTGGTCAGAAGTGACGGAAGTGGGATCGGATATCACTTTATTAAAAAATATCTGAAAATGTATCACAAATGATAAAGGATATCAGAGGGCCAGTCAAAGTGTGGCATGGTGGTGTGAAATGACATGGCGCATCACGAAGGGTTGATTTCCAAAAATATGGATCAATGGATGTAATGCATGATTTTTAACAAGAAAATAGCAAGAAAGTGTCTGAGGAACGATGAGGGGTACCATTGGATTCCAGAGGGCCAGTCATAGTGTAGCGCGGTGCTGTGAATTGACATGGCGTATAACGTTGGGGGTGGCTTGCACCAACACAAACCAATGGATTTACTACATAATTTTTAACAAAAAATTATGTGGAAAATGTATAAGAAATGATGAGTGGGATCAAGAGGGTGCCAAAGTACCAGTCATAGTGTGACATGGTGGTGTGAATTGACATGATGTATCACTTTGAGGTTGGCTCGCAAAAACATGAAGCATTAGATTTATTGCGTGATTTTTAACAAGAAAATATCTGGAAAATATCTTTGAATTTATGAGGGAATGGTAGAAGGTTCCAGAGGGCCAGTAATAGGCTGGCATGGTGATGTGAACTGACATGATGTTTCACTAAGGGTTGGGTTTTGATAACATGAATTACTGGATTTAACACAGGATTTTTAGCAAGAAAATATCCGGAAATTATCTTAAGAATGATGAAGGGGTGTTAGAGGGTGCCAGAGGGCCAGTAATAGTGTGGCATGGTGGTGTGAAATTACATGATGTATCATGTTGAGGGTAGATTACAAAAACATGAATCAATGGATTTAATGCATGATTTTTAACAAGAAAATATGTGAAAAATATCTTAAGAAAGATGAGGGGGTGGCAGAGGGGGCTAGAGGGCCAGTAATAGTGTGGCTTGGTGTGAATTGACATTGTGAGTCACGAAGGGCTGGGTTGCGAAAACATGAACCAATAAATTTAATGCACGATTTTTAACAAGAAATTATCGGGAAATTGTCTTAGATATGAAGAGGGGATGCTAGAAGATGCCACAGAGCCAGTAATAGTGTGGAATGGTGGTGTGAATTTACACGGTTTATCACGTTGGGAGTGGCTTTGAAGTAATAAGGAAGTAATAAAGGGTGGCAGAGGGCCAGTCATAGTGTGGCATGGTGGCATTAATTGAGATGTTGTATCACTTTGAGGTTGGCTTGCAAAAACACAAACCATTTGATTTAAATCATAAATCAGGAAAATGCACGTAAATTCCTTTGGAATGGGGGAGGGTGTCGGAGGGTGCCGTGGGCCATCCATAGTGTGAAACGCTTACGTGAACTGATTTGACTAACATGTTGTACCGCTTATAGTCGGATTTCGGCGGAGGAGGACAGAAAACCAACATTCAGTCAAAGAAACGAGGTAATTTCATTAAGATCGCTCAGAAATAATTAAAATTGCTTAAAATTTACCTCTAATAGCACTCCCCTCTGAAATCGCTTCCTAGGTTGGATTAGCCCCATATTACCACATTGGCGTGAGTAAGCATAGTCTTGGCTAAAAGAAAACGTGGTATTTTCAGTAAAACCTTTCAGAAATAACCGAATGTAAAAATCTGTCTTTTTATTGTTTGTTTGCATGTTTTATTTTTGAATGTGATTTCGTTGGTATCAAGATTTAAATTAATGGAATTTAACAAGAAAGCCCATCAATAAACCAATAAAAATGAGGTATTTTGACTAAGAACTCTCAGAAATAACTCTTAATATGGTTTAAATTTACATCTAATTACAATCCTCCCTCTGAAACTGCTTGCTAGGAACCCCGCCTTTCTTTAATTCATGGTTCTTCTTTCCTACATTTTATCCTTATATTTTCACGTTGTTTTTTCGTTTATTGAGTTTTAACTGCATTTTTTGTGTTTTCATGATTTTATAACATGTTTCTAATAGTAAAATTTGTATGGACAACAAAAAGCCTTCATTCCTTAGATTTCTTGTTTCAGGATAAAAGTACAAGACGTGATCATTTACGAATGAATAATCTAACACCATTGCCATGTAATATCTGCTATGTAACTTAACCTGTCTAGATGTGTGCTGTCATTGTAACGTGTGCTGTCACGTTTGTGCTGTCATTGCGTAACACCCTCGTGCATGTCCTCCTCAGTTATAACCGGGGATCACTCCTTGGGGCCTGAAGAAGCAACTCATGTGTGATTGGGTCATCCTTAACACTGGTAAACATTTCGCTATTACGTAAAAACTAAAGAAATCATGAAGAAAAACTTCTTGAAATGTCTTGAAAGTCTTGAAATACATCTTATTGGTAAAATTAGTTGCTAGAGGCCCCCTATAGAATTGGATGCTAGGGCCTCCGTTGGAATTGGTTGCTAGGGCCACTGCAAGAATTTACTGCTAGGGCCCCTAGGGTCCATGGTTGAAATGATTGCTAGGGACCCCAGTGGTTAGCTAAGTATAGATCCCTGCTATGGAATTGGAGGCTAGGGCCTCGATGGAATTGGCCCCCAGGAATTGGTTGCTAGGACTCCTAGGGCCCCCGATAGAAATGGCTGCCTGACCCCCCGGTGATTGAGTTAGGTTAATGCTTCAGTTTGAATTTGTTGCTAGGGCCTCTAATAGATTTGACTGCTAGGGCCTCTAGGACCCCAATTTGAAATGGTTGCTAGGGCACCTGGTGGTTAGGCTAGGGCCCCCAATGAAATTGATTGCTAGGATCCCCGTTGGAATTTGTTACTAGGGTTTTCTGATAGAATTGACTGCTAGGGCCCATAGAGCCCTGGTTAAAATGGAAACTCGGTGGTTAGGAAGAAACTGAATACTAGGGCCCCGACGGAATTGGATTCTAGGGTCCATCCTCCCCCTATTATTAGGTTAGGTAAGGATCCATGGAGACGCTGGATGCAAGGGGCCCCAACGGAATTGACTGCCAGAGCTCCGAAGGAATTAGTTGCTACGGGCCCCTTTTGAAATTGCCCGCTTGGGGATCCGGTTGAAATGGATGATAGGGCCCCATGCTGGTTAGGTTAGGGGCTACCGACGAAATTGGATGTCAGGGCCTCGTTGGAACTAAATTCTAGGGCCTCAATAAAGTTGGTTGCTAGGGGACCCTTTGAAGTCGCTTGTTAGGAATTCCCCACTAGCGGGCCCCTGAGAGTTTTTTCCTACCCCTCGCGGGTTCTTAAGAAAAAACTTTCGGTTACGTAACAACCAAAAGTAAATAACCCTATTAAGTAACAACCAAATGTAAAAAAAACTGTTACATAACAGCTTTTTTCCTGGGCCTCCAACTATTCTTATTACGCAACAACCAAGAATAAACCAAGCCGATTACGTAACCGTGTTTTTCCTGGTCTTCAACCAACTTCTATTGCGTAACAGCTAATGAAATCATGAATTCGTTCCACCCCCTATTTCGTAACAGACACCGGCAAGATTGCGTTATCCTCAGATCCAATTACGTAATTATCTCTTGCATCCCTGAGAAAATATTCTCTATTATGTAGGTGTACTATACCGTTACATGAGTGCTATATGCACCCCCTATGGGCCGGTTTAAAACCATTATAGCGTCACTACTTATGTTTTGATTTCGTTTGATATCCACCTTAATATTTCCTGAAAGTTTCATGTTAACAGTCTAAGCCTGCTTAAAAAAAACACTTTATTTTAGTTCTTTCCAGTCATCTAGATCACTATTGTGATTAATTTTTTCTTCGTCATCATGAAATGAAAATCTAAAACACACTGTTCAAAATGCACATAGGTTGCAATGAGATGCAAAAGACACAATAGGCTTTAAAACTTTTACAATGAGTGCAAGGGGAAGGGAACAGTGGACAAGCTTCTGTTTGTAGTATATCTCGAGCGTTTTAAGTTGGACTTGAACATTAATTTAATTTTTACTCGCTTAAAGATTAGTTTATGCATCTATATCAGTATCTGTTATTGTTATGTCTGATATGATTACTTACTTAAATTTTATTCGTTTGATTTGGTTTCATTTATTGTTTGACAGTGAGTTTTGGTTGGTTTGAGTTGGAATAATTGTAGGACTTTATTTATGCTGGTCTGAAGTTCAATATAGCTCTTTACTTTTCTTTGAAAAACCTCTTTTCAGACAAATTATTTTTAAGCAATAACCTGGAAACGACTATAAATTGTCAATAACAACAGTAGACTAAAAAAGGCCAGACTAGAATAGGAACCCTAAAAAAGATTAGAGCATCAATATTGTTTGTCATACTAAGTTAAATTTTTACATGATTGGTAAACTAACTTTCATTCAATGAGCTTTTAGGGGAATTTATAAAAACCGAATCTATAGGAAAAGCTCTTTAATTTTCGATTTAGTTGGACATTAGGAAGAACGCTTGTGTTTGGTAAATCTCATAGTCAAAACAAATTTTCTATTTAATAAAAGTTAAGATCTGAGGACCATTTGAAGGAAACACTTAACACTCTGAAAATTACCTTAAAACAACTATGAACACTTGTTTACCTCATTCTAAAAGCGTATTTCTTCCCTTTACCCCACTCCTCTCTCTGAAAGATACATATTTAGCCAAATTTATATATCCCCATTACAATTTTCAATAGCAAACAGAAAAACATTAAAAAATTTGCAACATGGAGCGCTGCGCTGCTCAAGCGGCAGAGAAAACAGTTGCGCTGTTACCTTGAATGCTCAAAATTCGTGAATGTCAACCTACACCGGTGAATCAGCGTTGCCAGTCAACCTTTTTAATCTAGTGCAAGGTTTCCTGATGACAGCTTAGATTTTAACTCATTTCTGGTATTCTTAACTAAAAACTGGTATTTTTACACAATCTAACCTATTTTAACATAATATAAACTAATATAATATAACATAACTTAACTTTAACTTTTACTATCATAGTTTGCATAAGACTGAAAAGCTGACTCTCAAAGCTATTATGAATCAAACAGTTCGTGGTAACGAACTGTAGTAAGGAGCGACCCGGCTCAATAGCAACGAAAACTCTAAAAAATCGGGTTTTGATATCAATAGCTAAATCATATAAGTTTTATCAAGTTTAGTCTTACCCATCAAAAGTTACAAGCCTGAGAAAATTTGCCTTATTTTAAAAAATAGGGGAAAACAACCCCTAAAAGTAATAGAATCTTAACGAAAATCACACCATCAGATTCAGCGTATCGGAGAACCCTATTGTAGAAGTTTCAAGCTCCTATCTACAAAAATGTGGAGTTTCGTATTTTTTGCCAGAAGACAAATCACGGGTGCGTGTTTATTTGTTTGTTTGTTGTCTTTTTTTTCCAGGGGTCATCGTATCGACCAAGTGGTCCTAGAATGTCGCAAGAGGGCTCATTCTAACGGATATGAAAAGTTTTAGTGCCCTTTTTAAGTGGCCAAAACAATTGGAGGGCATCTAGGCCCCCTCCCACGCTCATGTTTTCTCCAAAATCAACGGATCAAAATTTTGAGATAGCCATTTTGTTCCGCATAGTCAAAAACAATAATAACTATGACCTTGGGAATGAATTACTCCTCCACAGTCCCTGGGGGAGGGGCTGCAAGTTACCAACTTCGGCCAGTGTTTACATATAATAATGGTTATTGGGAAGTGTACAGCGTTTTCAGGGGATTTTTTTTTGGTTTTGGGGGTGGGTTGAGGGAAGGGAGCTATGTGGGAGGATCTTTCCTTGGAGAAATATGTCATGGGGGAACAGAAATTCAATGAAAAGGGCGCAGGGTTTTCTAAAATTACTATAAAAAAAAAAACAATGAAAAAATAAACATGTACGCATATGAGGGGTTCTAAAAATACTTTAGCATAAAGAGCGAGGTATTTAGGAGGAAATAAATACCTCGCTCTTTATGCTTTAGTATTTTTAATAATTTCAACTATTTATTCTACGGCCTTTCGGATTCAGGGGTCATTCTTAAAGAATTGGTACAAAATTTACGATTTAGTGTAAAGAGCGAGGTATTAACGAGGGTACAAACCCCCTCATGCACATAGTAAAAATTTAAGAATATAAAAGTTTGTTACGTAAGCTCATTCTTAAATTACGTATATTTTTTACTAATAAAAACATTCGTTAAAAATTAAAATTTATAGTTGCCTTTTTATGTAACCGAAAAATTGCAGGGCAACTAGGCTTTCCCCACCCCTTATTTTTCAAAATCGTCTGATCAAAACTAAAAGAAAGCCATTTAGCCAAAAAAGGAATTAATATACAAATTCATTTTAATAATTTATGTGTGGAGAGCCAAAATCGAACATGCATTAATTCAAAAACGTTCAGAAATTACAAAAAAACTAGTTTTTTTAACTGAAAGTAAGGAGCGATATTAAAACTTAAAACGGACAGAAATTACTCCGTATATGAAATGGGTTGTTCCCTCCGCAATCCCTCACTCTTTACGCTAAAGTTTGACGCTTTGCCACAATTCTGATTTTTAAAACAATTAAAAGCTTTAGCGTAAAGAGCGAGGGATTGTGGAGGGGACAACCCTTTTCATATACGGAGTAATTTCTGTCCGTTTTAAGTTTTAATATCGCTCCTTACTTTCAGTTAAAATAACTAGTTTTTTTATGTAATTATAAAAAAAAACAAGCTTTTTCAACTGAAAGTAAAGAGCAACATTAAACAGAAATCATTACGACACCGGTTTAGTTCCATTGGATCAAGCCCTCTCCTGTTTTTTAGGACCATCGATTCGGTATGATCATCCTTGGAGACACACATCCGTGATCTTTCTTCTGGAAGAAAACAAAATTCCAGATTTCTTTAGAGAGGAGCTTGAAACCTCCACAATAGGGTTCTCTAATATGCTAAATCTAATGGTGTGACTTCCATTTTCGAAAATATGTCACATTTTCTCTGGTTTGTAGCTTTCGATACGTAATATTTAACTTAATCAGCTTATGTATTCCGTGACTAATCTTCCGCGGGAGTATTTTCCTGGGGGGGGGAGACATTTTGAGCAGCTTACAGTCTTATTAGATACCATTCTTCCGATTATATGATTATATTTATTGGTTTATTAGAACAAATAATAAAGTTTCCCCCTCTCGACAGTCATGTGGCATAGAAATTTGTAGGTTGTCAGATGTGCCCACGGTAAAAAGTAACAAAACTGTAGTAACATTGCTTTTAAGAAAAAAAATGAAAAATAGAATTATTTTTATAATATTTGAGTTGAAAGTCAGCACTTCTTATTAAATGTGACAGCTCTTCCAAAAGAACTCGATTTTACCTGCTCTCTAAACGAGTTCGACTAAAAATAAAACTTTAGTTTATTATTATTACTATTGTCAACGTTTTTATCAGATTGGTTGGTGTTAGGTGGACCCCACTTTATCAACTATATGTATTTATCCTACTAGCATAAAGTTATTGCATGAAAAAAAACACCCATATTAAATTAAAAAGAAAATAACGAACATATTAGCTCATCCACTTATTTTCTTACGACATGCTAGGACAATCAAACTTATAGAATAGGAAAATAAAGTTTACAAATCATCTCCAAGGCAACGATACTAAAATATTGGCTACTATCAATAATGCAACCATCCCAAAATGAATTTCCTGATAATTGTTCCGTGGTTTTCTCTTAGACCCACGTGATAGGTCAAAAGACTTGTATCCGTCAATACTTATTGAAAGGCATTTGATACCGAATTGTACGATTGAAACTGGTATTAACTTCGAAAAATTGAGAAGACAGATAAGACGAATATGATGTAGTTGACATTATTTTTTTTTGTACTTTCAGCAATTATTTATTTATTATTACTTTTCTGTATCAAAACTACACTCCTTTTGCTGTGATTGGCGAACCTTATCCCGACATTACAAAATGATGAACTCTTTCATTCCTCCCATAGATTGACATTTACAATTGGCAAAGTGCATATCATCACTCATCTCCACTTTTACGAACTTCTAGATTATTTGGGAATGTCTTGCAGTAAAAAAAAAAAAACAACTAAAAATCACTCTCAAATTCCCTTGCAAGCTGAAAAACATATTCCCTCCTCTCTCACCTCCGCACTTTACGCTAAAGTTCGACTCCTTCTCAAAACTCTATTTTTTAAAACAATAAAAACTTTAGCGTAAAGAGCGGGGTGTTGAGGAGGGGATAGCCCCTTTCATATACTACATAATTTCTGCTCGTTTTAAGTCTTAATGTCGCTCCTTACTTTCAGTTAAAAAAGAATGTTTTTTCTTTTTTTTATTTAATAACCGGGTAAGCTTGACTCGTCCAGTTGAATAGAAAATGAGTTGTTTGTAGATAATTACATAAGAAACTTTTAATATCAGAGCTCATTTCATCAACAGGTCTTTGTACAGTGTTGTTACTCAAAGCAATTCTTTTGAGTATGTCGAATGGATATTTGTGCAGGACAGTTTTTAAAACCCTTCCAACAGCGGGTAAAATTAAATGTTCCCCAATGGTGTGCGGTTTTCCAGATTTCGCTATAAGTAGTGAGATATTGTAAGATGCTAAGTCAGAAGCCATCATCGTTTCTTTCAGACGTCGAAGCAAGCACACTGTTCACAGTAGGTCTCTTTTCATTTTTTTCCTTCAATTTTTAAAAACATTCCAAATCTCTATCTATTTTGTCAGGATGACACCTTCTTAGATGAGCTTCGATGCTATCATAGAGTAACTGCTCAAAACTTAGTTGCATAAAAGGCATATGGGCAACCGCTTGTCTGCTTTTGATGACAGAAAACAAAATTTTAAACAATCAACATTGTATTGTTGGCATTTCTTCTGAATTCAGCCATGTTTCATATCAATTATCAACCTATACAGTAAAGAAAACTTGTTTTAGTAAATTTACGGCGGTCTTACTTAACAGGATTTGGCTATTTGAACAGAAAAGGGGCAATGGAATTAATAAATTAATAATTGCAATGAAATAAACAAAGAACCGTCAGCAAACTGATTCTATATCTTAAAAGCAGTAAATCACTAAGATAGATAATATAATTTTATGAAAACGACTGAGCCGATTTCATTTTTTGTTTTTTTGACGTGTAAAACAAATCGTTATAAATTGTAATACAAAAAGTAATAGAATGAAGTTATAGCATACAGGCAGGTTTTTCAAAAATTTGGAAACAATTGAAAAACGATTATCCTTAATATTCGTATTTATATTGGCGAAGAATCAAACAAATCTATGCAAGATCGTAAGCACATTCCCCACAAGTCGCATTTCGTCCCTTTGTACGTCTAAGCAAGCGTTGCGGAAGGTGGTGACGGCAGTGTTACCATGTGTTTAAACAGAGATCGACTTCAATCAATCTTGATCAAACAGTTCGTGGTAACGAACTGTAAGTAAGAAGCGACCCGGCTCAAAAGTAATCGAAACTCTAAAAAACAGAAATTTGATACCAATAGATGCATCAAAACAATTGAATTTAATGCTAATTTCAAATAGATAAGCTTCATCAAGTTTAGTCTTATCCATCTAAAGTTACGAGCCTAAGAGTATTTGCCTTATTTTGAAAAAAAAGGAGATACGTCCCCTAAAAGTCATAGAATATTAATGAAAATCACAACATCAGATTCAGCGTATCAGAGAACCGTACTTAAAGGTTTTAAGCTCCTATTTGCAACAATGTGGAATTTTGTATTTTTTGCTAGAAGAAAGATCATGGATGCGTGTTTATTTGTTTTTTTTTCTTCCAAGGGGTAATCATATCAGCCCAGTGGTCCTAGAATATCCCAAGAAGGCTCAAACGAATGGAACTAAAATTTCTATTGTCCTTTTTAAGTAACCCAAAAAATTGGAGGAAAACTATACCCCCTTCCACGTTCATTTTTTCCCAAAGTCACCCAACAAAAATTTTTAGAATGTCATTTTGTTCATTATAGCTGAAAAATCTAATAACTATGTCTTTGAGGCAGGCACGTACGCAGGATTTTTTTTCGGGGGGCTCCAAAACCTTCGAACAGCAGATATAAAGTAGCACTTTTTTTTATTTAGTAACTAAATAAATGCAAAACTTCTAAATAGTTTTTTATCATCAGCAAGTTTAAGCACGCATATCGGAAAGTACAAAAAGCACGTATATCGGAAAATACGTATTAACTTTAATCTGTAGTATTGTAGCGGATGGGGGGAAGAAGACTGAAGCGTCAAAAGTACGTTTTAGGCTCAGGTTATGTTCATAGCGATTTAGAATCGGTGATTAATCTATTATATCCCACTGAAAGGGAAATTTTAAGGTTAACAGTGCAATATGGGTGCTGTGGGGGGGGGGCAGTTCTTCTATTGCAAAAACATCGATTTTAATGAAAAATGATAGTTTCTAAAATTGATCCATTAAAAGCTGTACTTTATCCTGAAAAGGGGGGATAAACGCCCTAATATCAAGGATAATTATGTTTTGTTGTGGAAAGCAAACTCTCTTTACGAAAAAAAAAAAACAGTACAATCGCTAATTACTTCAAAGAGTACAAAAAGTTAGACAGAAAATGGGTTAATAATTGGGCAGTGACTTGTCCTGATAATTGCACGCTGTAAAATCCCAAAATGAGGCTTCACACATGTATCTAGATTCCTAATAAATGTCCTACTTTTGCCAGAAATCTCAAGACACCATGGGGAAATTAAATATTTCACAAAATTTCGGGGGGAAGGCCCGGCCCGAAGCCCCACCTGTGTATGTGCCAGATTTTAGGATAACTTAATCCCCAAAGACCCCGGGGGATGGGTTGAAAGTCGTGAAATTTGCCCATTTTTTACCTATAGTATTGGTAATTGGGAAGCATATGACTTTTCTGGTGGGGGCTCGGGGGAGAAGGTTACGTGGGAGGATCCTTCCATGGGAGAACGGAATTTTCTATGAATGGGGCACCAGAGTTTCCAGTATTATTTAAAAACGATCAGAAATTAAATTAAAAAAACAAGTATTTTTAACTGAAACCAAGGTGCAACATTAAACCTTAAAACGAACAGAAATTATTATGTATATGAGGGGGTTCACCCACTCGTCAATACCTCGCTCTTTGCGCTAACGTCTTTTAGTGCTTTCAGAAGAGCTATACATTTTAATTAAAGCCTTTGTGATTCAGGGGTTATTCTTAAAAAATCGAATCAAAATTCTAACTTTAGCATAAAGAAGGAGGTATTGAAGAGATAGCGAACCCCCTCGTATACGTAATAATATCTGTTCGTTTTAAGTTTTTAAGTTGCTCTTTACTTTCAGTTGGAAAAATTGTTTTTGCAAGGGTAATGTATTAATAACGAATTTTAGAAATTCAAATAAACCAGTTTGAACTCAAAATAAATAAACTCTAATTAAATTAAAAATTCCACACATTTGCAATCCGTTGTAATCCTTATACACATGTTCTCTCGATTTCTTAACTTCTAGTACACGTAGAGCTTTATTCTGATAGATAATTGTGTCCATATACAAATAGAAACTAGCTGCTCACCGACTCACACAATAAATGATAATAGCAGGGAATAGTGAGAAACAACATTGTTAGGTAATTGTAGAGAAGTATATTTTAGTTTTGGCTTCATACCAATATTTGCGGAAAAATATTTTTACTTAGTCAGTTTTATTATAATATTTCGTTACCTTTGTGTATTTTCATGCGTATTTTTGTGTAAACGGTCTAATTAATTGTAAATAATGTTTGTCAAACTTAGGAAATAACCCAAGGTAATGAGTTGGAGGTAGCTTCTAAAAGTTTCCTCACATATTGTAATAGATTTTGCGCTTTACTGAAAACATGGGACGTTGCATTGTTGCTAGAAATTTTTGCTTTTCTTGTGTTTTAAAAGAGAACAATATTAAAATGTGGAAGAACCAGATACATATTTAGGGTGAGGGACTGAATTAAACTAAAAAGGGATCAAATTTTCCCTTACCTTTGAAAAAAAAAAATATCCAGTTCCTTCCCCAAATTATTTTGTACTGACTCCAGTCGCATGGAGTAGCTTCTCATCCTTTTAGGCTACAGTAAACTTAGAGATGATTCCATTTATTTGCGTATGAAGGAAGTGAGCGTACTTTTCGATGCCTTTTTTATACTCTTTCCAAATATAATAGCCCTTTACCCTTAAATCTGATTTAAAACCATTAAATGAACCCCAAAAGACGACTGATTCTTGTCACTACTTGACAAGAGCAGTGACATTAACAGTAGTCCTATCACATATCTTATTTTATGCTCCTTCTCGATATTATAGTCACTACCGAGACCATGTACCTGATACAATGCTACGAATTTGAAGAAAAAGTTAGCTACGGTAATTCCAAAGGCTCCTATATTACAGGACATAAAGTAGTGTGAATAACTGCAGAAGTTTTACACTGGTTTCGGATTTCTCCTCTGATATTAATGATTTCAAACTCGGCTTTTTTGGATTATAATTTAAAAGTTCCGGTTTTTAGAATTCTAAAGACATTAGAACATATCATGATTCAATTCGTTTGAGCTAATTTTGTAGATATATCTTGTGTAACTGGCGAAGCAATAATTTAGCCTGAAGTTTCTACTTCGCTCATTTTTTTTAATCTAAACGAAGCCAAGTCTATTTGCATTTAAAATATTGAAAGAGTTTTTTCTTTATTCCGGTTTAAATATTTTTTTTCAATAAAGTGAATATTTTCATGGCAAAGAAAAAAGTTTTAGAAACACCATTTTTGAAAGTCTCATAGCTAATGCAACGCTGTTACAAAAACCATGAAAAATGTCTCAAGGGCTATTTCAACTTGTCAGATATGCAAAAGGCGAATATTGAACCCATATCTTTTCCCAAATTTTTGGATTCTTTTGTTTTTTTCTTTTTATTCCAATGTTTTCTGAATAGCGCTACAGTTTTTTGTTATTTACATAATTACCCTTCCTCACTCTCCAGGATTTCAAACCCCTTGAATAAAATACTAGACTATTAATTTAAGAAATATTTTACATTTTTTTAAAATTATTATTTGGATGTATTTAAATGTTTCTAATTCAACTAATAAAAAGGTACTGAAACTATGTGATAAATAAATTAAAAAAGTAAAGAGAGATATTACAACTGAAAACACATACAAATTAGCAAAGGCAAATATTAAGTGGTGACTACTGACAGTTTTCTTGCTTATTGTAATAAATGTGCCTTTAGCGCAACTTCAGTTTTGTCTTCATTATGGTATTTTCTGGCAAAGTCGGCCGAATAGAAAAAGCTTTCAGTTCACTGATGTGGACTTTCATGAAAAAAGCCACTTAAAATGCGCCACTTTAAAAAGCCACTTAAGTCTGGCACGTGGGTAATTCTTATCAAGATAATTTTGCATATATTCTTACATTGTTTAGACTAGTGAATAAATTCTGATTATTATTTTGTTCATATTTCCTGCAAAATTCTGTTTTTAAAAAATTGGCTATTTCTAAACATATTTCAAAGAATTAATCCTGAAAATTTAGACAAAACTGACAACTCAAATATGCTTATTTGCCATGCTAAAGTTCAAACCTATAAACTAACTTGGGAGAGGAGGGTTGTCGGTACTAGTTTAGGAAACATTACAAAACACAGTTAAATGGAGAAAAGGAAAAAATTATGGGGAGAATTGTGTAAAATGTCCCTGAGTACGTGCCTGCTCCTGCTTTAGTTCATTTTAAATTTTTTTCGAAACACCAGAGACCTCAACATTTCCCACGAAGATGCCATGCTCCTGTTTTTTCAATAAGCGCACAATATATACAATATACGAGGAAACTTTTGTTATTTTTGTGGGTTTAAAGTTTAAATTCCGTTCCTTTCTTCGTTAAAAATGCAGTTTTTCTTGTTATGTTTAAAAAATATTAGTCGTTGAATTACTCGATATGTAAACAGTAAAAATAAAGCTAAGCTTGACAAATATCAATTACAATAAGCCAGGCCGTATACTTAAAAAACGCCTGTAAAAACAAAAATGTAACTATTTTTCGTAATAAATCTAAGTAAATATACTTTATCAGTGATAAATCTCACTTCTTAATTTCTTATTTTCCCATCTCATTTGAATCCCCTTTTTCAAACTCAAATAAATCATCCTTCAACAATAGTCCAGTCCCAAGAGGTACCCCTCAAACGGATTAAAATCCACTCCAACAACGATTGAAGCTAATTGAGTTGACTGGAAAGTGGCATCAGCCCCCTATGTTTCTGTACGAGACCCCCTAGTGTCAAGTAAACAAATGTGCTTGAATGGAAAGCGTGCCCCTTTTCCGCCTGACTTCGCAGAGCTTATACTTACAGATGTAACAGGAGGATATATAGTCTGTAATTTCTTGTAAAAGAGCTGGCATTATCAAGTCTTTATTCACTGGTTAAGCGAAACTGGTTCAAATATAATATGCCCGACTCTTCCTGGGTGTCATTGCTGTTATACATAAAGGTGTTCAAGCCAATTTTACTAGTTTTATAGACATGGGAAAGAAAACTTACGTAGTGAGCTACATGGGTGCACAGAAAAAGTAATGATAGACCAATTATTTACCCCCCCCCCCTCTTAAACGACAAATATATACAAGAAGCATTAACATTTTTGCTCTGTTCGGTAAAAATAAGACCCTTACAAATTTTTTTTTTAGGAATTCCTTAATTTAGACTACCTTTCGATTTACAATTGAAACTAAACGAAAATACGAAAAAAACGTGTGTCATTCTCAATAAGACAATGAAAACATTTTTCCACTAATAACAATAAAAGCCTCAATGCTTTGGCTTAACGTCCAAAACCTTTATGTACGGGGGAAAAGTACAGAAAAAGAACAATTGAACTATACTAAATAAACAAAGCATATAAAGGAAGGGGAACATAAATGCTGCTCAGAAACGAAATGAAAAAAAAAGAAATTAAAACTCTTATCTTAATAAAGTTCTGTATTATCACACTATTAAGAATAAGCTTGTTTTTTCTTTAGTTTTTATTTTGTTTTGAATACTGTTTTTCCTTTTTTCCCTTTTCCTTATACGTTTTCTTTTTTTTAGATTATTTTATCTTTTATTTCTTACCTCTTTTTCCGTTGATAAAGGTTTCCGGACGTAAAGCTACTTGAACCTTTATTATTAGTGAAAATAGTGCCTTTTCTTTATTTTTCCATTGTCTTATTGAAAAAATATACCCATTTTTACTAGAATCTTATTCAATCTTAATTAATATTAAATAAAAAAAAACAAGTTTTTTTTATATGAAAGTAAGGGGAAACATTAAAACTTCAAACGAACAGAAACTAGACCTTAGTTGCCTGAGCAAAGTGAAGTGGTGCGGCATCCTTTCTCCGGCTTTGCCGAATAAAGTGTTGCGAGAGCAGCACTTTGGTTTTGTTTCTTTGCTATCGGTTAACCACTGAAGTCGTCAGCCTATCGAAGCTTTTAAAACATTATGTTCAAAGAATAACGCGATCAGTAATCACATGATCAAAGGCTATTCCTCAGCGTTGAAAAATCAACAATAACAAAAGAATATCGAAAGAAGGGACTAAATTGACTTTGTAGCCAGTTGAACCTTATCCTTTTCAATCATAGACATCGTGAAGGATGAAAACTTGGAACAATATCTTATATAATCTAGTTGGTATTTTAAAGCTATGCATAACTTTTCAGGATTAAAATACCATAGGTGACACTAATTATTACTAAACTACCTCATTGTTTTACGTTATCGTTTGTACCCGTTGCGTAAACACTTAATTCTAGGTTACACTGAGTATGGGTAGGTTACACCAACTAGCAAAATTACAAATCCCTCTTCACTGAAGATGATTGTAGCCTAACAGACGATTATTACTTACAAGTTCTCTGCATGTCTTACCACTGGAACCAAATTGGCCTTACCATCAAATACACCGGAAACAAATAATAGGTGCACCGACTAGCGAAATTTTCAAAACCTTTATTGCTGAAGATGACTATGGTCTAACAGCCGACTTTTGCTTACAAGTCCTCTACTTGTCTCACAATTGGTATCGGCCTATTTTTGGTTTCAGTATGTACCCTATTATTGAAGTTGTCAACCCCTTGAAACTTTCAAACTAGTATATCTCATGAAGGAATTTTTGTACCAAAAAATGGATGAGATATACCTTGATCACCTCATCCAGAGCTATCGATTGCCGTCGAAAAAAATTCTATCTTATATTTTTATCACAGTTTAGAAATGTTGTGTGCGCACATTCACTTTTTCTATTTATCAGTTTTATTTTATCAGTTTTATCAAGAAGCAGTAGGAAACCAAGCTTTACTTGTGAAGGGAGTCAAACAGTTCGTGGTAACGAACTGTAGTAAGGAGCGACCAGGCTCAATAGTAACCGAAACTCTAAAAAACAGAATTTTTGTACCAATAGTTACATAAAAAGAGTCAAATTTTAAAGCTGATTTTAAATATATAAGTTCCCATCAAGTTTGGTCTTAACCATGGAAAGTTACGAGCCTGAGAAAATTTGCATTATTTTAGAAAATGGGGGGAAATACCCCCTTAAAAGTCATAGAATCTTAACGAGAATCACATCATCAAATTTAGCGTATCAGAGAAGAACTCTATTGTAAGAGTTTCAAACTTCTATCTACAAAAGTGTGGAAATATGTAAATTTTGCCTGAAGACAGATCACGGATACGTGTTTATTTGTTTCTTTGTTTTGTTTTTTTTTTTCGTTTTGTTTTTCAGGGGTGATCGTATTGACCCAGTGATCCTAGAATGTTGCGAGAGGGCTCATTCTAACGAAAATTAGAAGTTCTAGTGCTCTTTTTAAGTGACCAAAAATTGGAGGGCATCTA
This sequence comes from Artemia franciscana, assembly GCF_032884065.1. Lineage (NCBI taxonomy): Eukaryota > Metazoa > Arthropoda > Branchiopoda > Anostraca > Artemiidae > Artemia > Artemia franciscana. The sequence goes on along the minus strand of NC_088865.1, from coordinate 15,661,317 downwards.
GGCCCCCTCCCAAGCAAATTTCTTCCCCAAAATCACCGGATGAAAATTTTTAGATGACCATTCTGTTCGGCTTAGTCGAAAACCCAATAAATTTGTCTTTGGGGACGACTGTATCCCTCACAGTCCCCAGTGGAGGGGCTGCAAGTTACAAACTTTGACCATTGTTTACATATAGCAATGGTTATTATGAAGTTACAAACATTTTCAGGGGGACTTTTTCTTGTTGGGGTAGCAGTGGGTCGGGGTCGGGGGTTACGTAAGAGGGTCTATCCATGGGGGAATCTATCATAAGGGAAGAGAATTTCCATGAAGGGGCCGCAGGATTTTTTAGCATTATTGAAAAAAAAACAATGAGAAAATAAATAAATATTTTTTTCACCTGGAAGTATTGAGTAGCATTAAAACTTAAAAGGAACATAAAATATTAGATATATAAGGGGTTTCGTCTCCTTCACAATACCTTGCTCTTTACGCTATAAAACATGTACAATACAAATATACAAAAACATACAAAATTTACAAAAAATAAAAAAATGTACTTGTATTTTTAAGTTGCCAAAAATTGGAAGGCTACTAAGCCTCCTCCTTCACCCATTTTTTAATAAAATCGTCCGATCAAAATTATGAGAAAGCTATTTAGCGCAAAAAAAATAATATGCAAATTTAGTTTTAATTATTCATGTGCGATGAGCCAAATCAAACCATGCGTTAATTCAAAAACGTTCAGAAATTAAATCAAACGACAAGTTTTTTTAACTGCAAGTAAGGAGCGACTTTAAAACTTAAAACGAACAGGAATTATTCCGTATATGAAAGGGGTTGTCCCATCCACAAGGTCTTGAACTTTACGCTAAAGTTTTTTTTATTTGTTTTAAAAGTAGAGTTGTGACAAAGTCAAACTCTGTGATTTTTATTTCTGTGATTTTAGATTCAGAAAAATATTGTTTGATCCTGATTCGTGAACAATAATTGAAGGGAAAAACGCCGCACACATGAATCACACAATTCAGGTGCTATTCTACCCCTAGAAAAATTTGAAGGGGATAGGAGTCCCCCCAGGTATCCTGTTCATTTTTCATAAAGTATGATATTTTGTCAGAGCAGGGTCTATCCTAGGAAGAGGACTTAGCTGTCTTTAATACTTACCTAATTAAGGTAATATCTTCCGCTACAAGCCCAAACTGAACTAATAATACTTTGTAGTCAATTGTCCTTTTTCAAAGCTTCTCACATGTAGTAATTCTCTCCCTTGAGTCCTAGCTATGCACATAGGCTTTTATTAATTCAAGGCGTTAAAAGCTTCCAGTTGCAAAATGTCAATTAATCTGACAATCGAGGAAAAAAAAGATCTTTCACAAAAGACGGCAATGACAGGAAGTCTGATGCTTTAACAAAACTCTCTTATTAAGAGAAGGCAAGTGAGCAGATGATCTTTCCACAGGGAAACTATGAATAGAGAGCCAAACTTGAATTTGTTTAAAAGAACATCTGAAATCATAATCACTATAACAACAGCACATGTAATTTAAAACTAGATCTACGTTGCATGGGCAAAGTGAGGTGTTTTGGCAACCTTTGTTCGACTTCGCCGAGCAAAGTTTTGCGAGAGCAACACTTTGGTTTTGTTTTCTCGCTTCGATTAAACACTGAGGTTGTTAATCTGTAAAAATCTTCAAATAAATACTAGGTGCACCAACTCGCAAAAGTTTCAAACCACTCATTGCAACTAGAAAAACTTGCAAACCCCTCATCCCTGAAGATGATTGTAGCCGAACAGCCGATTATTACTTACAAGTCCCCTACATGTCTTACTACTGGAACCAAACTGGTCTTACCTTCAAATACACCGGAAACAAATAATAGCTACACCAACTAGCAAAATGCGAGCCCCTCATTGCCGAAGATGATTATGAGCTAAATAGCCGACTGTTGCTTAAAACTCTCTTATATGTCTCACAATTAGTATCGGCCTATTTTTGGTTTCAGTGTTTACCTTACTACAATAGTAGTCAACCCCTTAAACTTTCAAATTGGTATATCTCATGAAGGAATTGTTCTACCGAAAAATTGATGACCTATGCATTGATCAGCTCAACAAGAGCTTTCGACTGGCGTCGAAAAAAAATCTCTCTGTCTTAGTTCCAAATTTGACTTTTTTGCCGTACGCCAAGTTTCTAGCGTCATCATTTAGAAAGTAGCAAAGGATGAACTCCAATTTCTTTAGTAGTGAGAGAACTTTTGAAGTTTAAGAGGCAAATCTGATATCATTCCTGTATCGGCCTATTTTTGGTTTCAGTGTGTATCTTACAACTGAAGTTGTTACAACCCCATTAAAATTTTAAACTGGTATATCTCATGAAAGAATTTTCCTACCAAAAAATGGATGGCATATACTTTGATCAGCTCATCAAGAGCCATCGTCTGCCGTCAAAAAAATCTCTCTGTCTCAGTTCAAAAGTTGACTTTTCGCCGTAGGCCAAGTTTCTAACGTTTTAACTTAGAAAGGAGCAAAGGATGAACTCTAATTTCCTTAGCAATCAGAGAACTTTAGAGTTTAAGATGCACATCTGATGCCATTTCTCTACCGCAATCCCAAGTGCGAAAACCCGAATGATAAACTCAGCTGAAATCACGAACAGAAATGGAAAGAAACACAAGCGAAAACCATCCTTTTCGGCCCCAGACAAGAGTTCTACGAAGCTTTCCAAAATGCAAAGCGATATTCATATATGCTGAAATCAGGGTGCTAGGAACAAAAAAAAAAAAAAATACACGACAAAACCAAAGTGTTGCTCTCGCAACCCAAATAAGCCTTTCAAAGTCAAACCAAATCCACGATGTTGCATCTTTTAGCTTCAAAATCCTTGACTAACCCGAGGCTTTAAACAAGCTTAAAATTTGAAGCAATTGTGTGAGTGACAACTTTTAATGTGGCAGAGCCTTTTCTTGAGGCAAGAACCCCTTATGTTTTCTCGTCATCAGATGATTATGACATTCAAACCGAAACCCGCAACGACTTTTCTGAAACTTCAGTTTAATGTTGGTTCTTATTGCACTTGGTATTAACCAAGTGACATATAGCAATCGCAAATTCTGTCGGTCTGTCGGTCCCGCTTTTGCTACTAAAGGCACTTTTCAGGTTTCTTTTTGGTTTAGGCGGGAGTTGAGGGGGGGGGGGTTACGTGGGAGGATATTTCCATGGAGAAACTTCTCATGAGGAAGAGAATTTCAATAAGGGGTGGGCAGGATTTTCTAGCATTATTTGAAAAAACAATGAGAAAATAAATATGAAAAGTTTTTTCTACTGAAAGTAAGGAGCAGCATTAAAACTTGAAATTTGGCAGGCGTATCAGGGACTAGATCGTATTAAATTAGATATAGTCGTTTTCCCGATTTGACCATCTGGGGGGGGAGTGGGGGGCTCGTTAATTCGAAAATATAGAAAAAATGAAGTATTTTTAACTTACGAACGGTTGATCAGATCTTAATGAAATTTGATGTTTGGCAGGATGTCGTGTCTCAGAGCTGTTATTTTAGATGCCGACCGGATCTGGTAACATTGGGGGAGTTGGGAGGGGGAAACCTAAAATCTTAGAAAACACTTAGAGTGGAGGGATAGGGATGAAACCTGGTGGGAAAAGCAAGCACAAGTCCTAGATACATGATTGACATAACTGGGACGGATCCACTCTCTTTGGGGTAGTTGGGTGGGGGGGGGTTAATTCTGAAAAATTAGAAAAAATGAGGTATTTTTAACTTACGAACGGGTGATCAGATCTTAATGAAATTTGATATTTAGAAGGATATCGTGTCTCAGAACTCTTATTTCAAATCCCGACTGGATCTGGTGACATTGGGGGGAGTTAAGGGGAACCGGAAATCTTAGAAAATACTTAAAGCGGAGAGATCAGGATGAAACTGGATGGGAAGAATAAAAACCTGTCTAAGATACGTGACTGACATAACCGGACCGGATCTGCTCTCTTTGGTGAAGTTGGGGGGGGGGGTAATTTGGAAAATGAGGTATTTGTAACTTACGAAAGGATGACCAGATCTTAATGAATTTTGATATTTAGAAGTATCTTGTGCTTTAAAGCTCAAATTTTAAATTCCAACCAGATCTTGTGACACTGGGGGGAGTTGGAGTGGAAACTGGAATTCTTGGAAAACGTGCAAATTGGGATATTTTTATCTTAAGAATAGGTGATCAGATCTTAATGAAATTTGATATTTAGAAGAAAATTTGTCTGGCGCATCAGGGACTGGACCGGAGTAAGTTAGAAATAGTCGTTTTCCCTATTTGACCATCTGGGGGGGGGAGTGGGTGGCCCGTTAATTCGGAAAAAATAGAAAAAAAGTATTTTTTATAAAAATGAAGTATTTTTAACATGTGATGTTTGGAAAGTTATCGTGTCTTAGAGCTGTTATTTTAAATCCCGTCAGGATCTGGTGACATTGGGGGGAATTGGGAGGGAGAAACCTAAAATCTTGGAAAACACTTAGAGTGGAGGGATCGGGATAAAACTTGGTAGGTAAAATAAGCACAAGTCCTAGATACATGATTGACATAACCGGAACGGATCCACTCTCTTTGGGGTAGTTGGGGGGGGGGGTTAATTCTGAAAAATTAGAGAAAATTAGGTATTTTTAACTTACGAATGGGTGATTGGATCTCAATGAAATTTGATATTTAGAAGGATATCGTGTCTCAAAGCTCTTATTTTAAATCAACCAGATCTGGTGACATTGGAGGGAGTTAAAGGGGGGGGGGAAACTTAAAATCATGGAAAACGCTTAGATTGGAGGGATCGGGATGAAACTTGGTGGGAAAATAAGCAGAAGTCTTAGATACGTGATTTACATAATTGGAACGGATCTGCTCTATTGGGGGGGGGGGGTTAATTCTGAAAAACTAGGAAAAATAACGTACTTTTAACTTACGAAGGAGTGATCGGATCTTCATGAAACTTCACATTTCGAAGGACCTCGTAACTCAGATCTCTTATTTTAAATCTCAACCGGATCCAGCGTCATTGGGGGGGGGGAGGAACGGAAATCTTAGAATATACTTAAAGTGGAGAGATCAGGATGAAACTGGACGGGAAGAATAAAAACCTGTCTAAGATACGTGACTGACATAACCGAACCGGATCTGCTCTCTTTGGTGGAGTTGGAGGAGGGGGGGGGTAATTTTGAAAATTGAGGTATTTGTAACTTACGAAAGGGTGACCAGATCTTAATGAAACTTGATATTTAGAAGGATCTTGTGCTTTAAAGCTCTATTTTTCGATTCCGACCAGATCCTTTGACATTGGGGGGAGTTGGAGGGGGAAACCGGAATTCTTGGAAAACGTGAAAATTGGGGTATTTTTATCTTACGAATAGGTGATCGGATCTTAATGAAATTTTATATTTAGAAGGAATTCATGTCCCAGAACTCTTATTTCAAATCCTGACCAGTTTTTTTGACATTGGGGAAGTTGGAGGGGAAATCTTGGAAAACACTTGGAGTGGAGGAATCGCGATGAAGCCTGATGGATAGAATAAGCAAATGTCCTTGATATATGATTGACCTAACCGTAGTTGATTCGCTCTCTTTGGGGGATTTGAGGGGAGGGGTTCAGTGATTTGGCGAGTTTGGTGCTTCTGGACGTGCTAGGACGATGAAAATTGGTAAGCGTGTCAGGGAGCTGCACAAATTGACTTGATAAAGTCTTCTCCCAGATTCGACCCTCTGGGGGGCTAAAGGGAGAGGAAAAATTAGAAAAAATGACGTATTTATAACTTACGAGTGGGTGATCGGAACTTAATGAATTTTGATATTTAGAATGACATCGTGACTTAGAGCTCTTATTTTAAATCCTGATCGGCATTAAGCCTCTGGTTTTCCTTTTAAATCAATCTATTGAATCTTAGAATTTTGTAAGAGCTCATACCATATGAACTCTTGGCTCTTAGCTCTTCTTGTCCCGTCACAAGTGCCATTTGAGCTCTTAGCTCTTGTTTTTTTTGTTTTTTTTTGTTTTTTTCCCCAGGGGTGATCGTATCGACTACGTGGTCCTAGAATGTCCTTTTTAAGCGCCCTTTATAAGTGCCCTTTTTAAGTGTCCAAAAAATTTTAGGGCACCTAGGCCCCCTCCCACGCTCATTTTTTCTCAAAAGTCACCGGATCAAAATTCTGAGATAGCCATTTTATTCACCATAGTCGAAAAGCCTAATAACTATGTCATTGGGGACGACTTACTCCCCCGCAGTCCCCGTGGGAGGGGCTGCAAGTTACAAACTTTTACCTGTGTTTACATATAGTAATGGTTACTGGGAAGTATACAGAACTTTTCAGGTTTCTTTTTGGTTTAGGCGGGAGTTGAGGGGGGGGGGTTACGTGGGAGGATATTTCCATGGAGAAACTTCTCATGAGGAAGAGAATTTCAATAAGGGGTGGGCAGGATTTTCTAGCATTATTTGAAAAAACAATGAGAAAATAAATATGAAAAGTTTTTTCTACTGAAAGTAAGGAGCAGCATTAAAACTTTAAACCAACAAAAATTATTACGCATGTGAGGGGCTTTTGTGATTCAGAGGCCATTCTTAAGGAATTGGGACAAAATCTAAGCTTTAGTGTAAAGAGCGAGGTATCAACGAGGGTTGAACCCCCTCATATACGCGATAAAAACATACGAATATAGAAGTTCGTTACGTAAGTTAATTCGTAAGTTACGTATATTTTTTACCAATGAAAACGTTTGTAAAAAATTAAAAGTTCTAGTTGCTTTTTTAAGAAATCAAAAACTTGGAGGGCAACTAGGCCTCCTCCCTCGCTCCTTTTTTGTCAAAATCTTCCGATTAATTGCAATTAATTACTATGTAAATTTCTTTTTAATTATTTATGTTCGGAGAGCCAAGATCAAAAAATGCATTAATTCAAAAACGTCCAGAAATTAAATAAAAAACAAGTTTTTTTTAAATGAAAGAATCGAGCAATATTAAAACTTAAAACGAACAGAAAATACTCTGTATATGAAAGGGGTTTTTCTCCTCGACGCCCCGCTCTTTACGCTAAAGTTTCTTACTGTTTTAAAAGTAGAGTTAAGAGAAAGAGTCAAACGAGGCATGAGGAGGAAAAGTCCCTTTCATATACGGAGTAATTTCTGTTCGTTTTAAGTTTTAATGTTGCTCCTTACTTTCATTTAAAAAACTTGCTTTTTTTATTTATCGCTGTTAAAATCGGACCTGCTTGAATAATCAAATAACTGCGGTTAGAAGACTAGTGATAGTGAAAATCCATATATGGAAACCTGCCGTAAGCAGGGGCCTAGTGTTGAAATATATATATATATATATATATATATATATATATATATATATATATATATATATATATATATATATATATATATATATATATATATATATATATATATATATATAAATATATATATATATATATATATATATATATATATATATATATATATATATATATATATATATATATATATAACTATGGTCGGAAGAACTATTTTTCCGGACCTCTTTGATAAATATGTTCTGGAAGCATAAAATTTGCGCCCACCTTAGCTGATTTGTCTTCTGTAAGCATTTTCTTGGTATTCTCTGTTGACGACATCCTAAACCTTGTCAAACTCTTCAACGTATCACCGATATTTTCTGGAATTTCTTGGGGCATAATATCAGAACATTGAGCCTAAATTTAACTCCTCCAAATCTAATATTGTCTAGTTTAAACTAGAAAACAAATTCCTCTATCCCTTCCAACTCGTCTGGATCTAGCTCTGTTTAATCTCTAGATCACCTTATGTATCTAGGTCTGCTCATTGCTTCTATCTTACACACCCAAAAAATTTTCTGAACAAATCAGACGTAGAATCTCAGCAGTTTACGCGTCCATTGTATCTTGTTAACTTCGATTCAGCTGACCTCTTCTAGCAGGTTTAGATAATACTGTTGCCCTTTCCCACATCCTCTACACCGCACCCTTCTGGAAACTTTTAACTAAAACTGACAAGAGTAAAATCCGATCCATCCTCTTTCGTTATTCCAATTATCTGCTTCATCTGCCTCCATGGTATAGAAATTCGCTCGCTATTGCAAAATTCAAGGTTGCTAGCCCAGAGGTTGCCGTCACCAGACGGATAGCGAAACACAATAGAAAAATTGATAGGAATTTAAATGATTGGACCCACATTTATAAGCAGTGATGTACTGTGTTTTTCTTTTTTCTATGCTCCGTCTTATTGTGTTTTTAATTGTGGAGGTTTTTTCAATAATTTTTAACTATAATAATAATTTAATTCTTGTAAGATTGTTGAACGTTACTGTTTTATAGCATATATAGTACGTCGCGCCATTTTGAATTTTTTTTGCACATATATTATGTAAATTAAATTTAATGGTATTATGTAAATTAATATATATATATATATATATATATATATATATATATATATATATATATATATATATATATATATATATATATACATATATATATATATATATATATATATATATATATATATATATATATATATATATATATATATATATATATATATATGTGTGTGTGTGTATTAATTTAATTAGGGTCATTTTCAAGTTTGAACTTTGCTGCTTAATTTCATTAGATAAATCTGTTTTTTTTTTAATATTTGCTCGTTTTTAGTTGTTAAAAACCTGCTTTAAAATGATAATAAACCTGATGAAAACTTCCTTGCCAAACTTAGCCGAGGATAAAAAAAAACATAGCACTCATAGATAAGCCTAGCTATATTGCATGTTTCGAGTTATATTTGTGATAGACATTAGATAGCATGACAGAGTAGATGTCATTTTTATACAATACAAATTATCTGCAGTGTCCAGCCTCCCTCTCCCTTGTTCATAAGTAATCAAATTACTTACGTCAGTTTATATGGGGAGAATAGTGTATTCCATCACTGTCGAACAATAATGTAGACTCTAACGCAGCATACAGGTACTACTTAATGGTCAATCAAGCATTAAGAAAATTAGAGATCCCAATGAACATAGAGCCGTATATAAGAGTCTATTTTGGATTGGGTATGAGCGAAAATTTTATCTGGAATTAGCGAGGTTCTTTTACGCTATAAGGAATAATCAAAGCGTTATATTTTGCAAATCTTTCAAATCCATATTTTTTAAAGAATCTAAATTTTTGAATCTGGAAAAGATTGACTTCAAACGGTTTATAAATACAACAAAAGGCAGTTGTAAATATTGTCACCATGGAAGACCGATAGCAATTAAAAAAATAATAATTCTCAATATTCAAAGAAACACTGCACTTTTTGGGCAAAATTTTTCTTTTTCAAGCTCCTTCCCCTGATAAATTTCAGCAGAGTGGTAATAACCCACTTGGTGAAAATCCCCGCGGGTATATTGCCCTAAAACATAGTGACCCTATGTTTTAGGGTAATACACCCACGGAGATTTTCAATACAAGTTATCAAAACTTCAGTATTGACAATTATCTTACGGACTTTTTTTTTATAGTAAATACGCACACCAGAAAAGTCAATAAAATCATAATAGAGGAAACCGATTTAATTTAATTTGTTCTGACTTCTTGGGGAGATGGGTTATACCTAGTATCTTCCGGAGCATGGTCCGTTTCTGGCCTGCCAAAACGCTCTATTTTATGCCAAATTCCCACTGCCCACTGACGTGGTGGGCTTTAGAATTTTGAGCATCTTGTGGGGTAGCAATAGAGTCAATGCGTGCTAGAACATCCACACAGAGCACAACTGTACGAAATCAAAAGGTATTAACTCCATAGTATTGTTACTCAAAACGGCATAGTACCAGACTGTACAATTTTATACAGATGAATATATTGAACATAAGTCGAAAAATACTGACGAATAGTTTCCTTTTGACTTTTTGTCTCAGATTAAATAAAAAAAAACAAGTTTTTTCTAGTGAAAGTAAGGAGCAATATTACAACTTAAAACTAACAGAAATTATCACGTATATTAGGGGGTTCACTCCCTCGACAATACCTTACTCTTTACGCTAAAGTTCGAATTTTGTTCCAATTCTTTAAGAATGACCCCTTAATCACAAAGGCCGTTCAATTAGAATAAATAGCTTTTCTGAAAGTACTAAAGAAAACTTCAGAGTAAAGATCGAGGTATTGACAAGGGGGCAAACCCCTTCATATACGTAACAATTTCTATTTGTTTCAAGTTTGAATGTTGTTCCTTACTTTTACTTGAAAAAACTTGTTTTTTGTTTAATTTCTGTTCGTTTTTTTAAATAATACTGAAAAGTGCGGCTCCCCCTCCCGGGAAAATTCTCTTTCCACATGAAAAACTCCTCCATGGAAAGATCCTCCCATGTAACCCCTGAGTCCACCCCAACCAGAAAATGTCACCCCTGAAAACGTCTGTATACTTCCTAATAACCAATACTTTATGTAAACAATGGGCAAAGTTCATAGCCTGCAGCCCTTACCCCGGGGACTTCGGGGAATTAAATCGTCCTCAAAGAAATAGTTCTTTGCTTTTTGGACTATACTAAACAAAATGGCTGTCTCAAAATTTTGATCTGGTGACTTCGGGAAAAATGAACATTGGAGAGGGCCTACTAGTTGCCCTCCAATTTTTTTTTGGCTACTTAAAAAGGAAACTAGAACTTTTAATTTCCGCGTGAATGAGTTCTCTCGCAAATTTCTAGGACCACTGAGCTTATACAATCGCTCTCAGGGAAAAAATAAACAAACAAAAAAACAAATAAACACGCATCCGTAATCTTTTCTCTGACAAAATACAAATTTCCACATTTTTATAGATAGGAGCTTGAAACCTCTACAGTCGGGTTCTCTGATACGCTGGATCTGATGGTGTGATTTTCATTGAGAATCTGTGACTTTTGGGAGTGTTTCCCCTTTTTTTGAAAATAAGGCAAATTTTCTTAGGCTCAACTTTTGACGGGATTAATAAAAATTTAAGATATAGATGAGAATCCAAGACTTTTGATGTATATCTTAGTATCAAAAATTCTGTTTTTTAGAATTTTGATTACTATTTAGCCGGGTCGCTCCTTAACTGTTTGATATGAGTAATAAGGCAGTAATGAATGCTTAGAAATCAGAGGCGCCATTTGGGGGGGGGGGGTGGGCAAATCTCCACCCCAGATTTTCCAGGGGGCCCAAGCTTCCACCACAAAGGGCCCTTTGTCGGCCACAATAATCCATTATGTCCAACATAATCCACTCTGTCCAATTGATTTGAAATTACTGCACGCCTATTAACCAAAGAGCGTAATTACTTGACGACCCTTGGGGTAATTACACTATTTGCTATTAATTATTGTAAACTTCGAAAGTAGGTAACATACATAATAAAATTCTCGAGTTCTGTCATAGGCCATTTCCTAGATAATTACGCGACACGAAGTGAGTCGGGGGCCCAAGATGGAGCTTATGCCCACCCCAAGATTTGGTCCAAATGGCGCCTCTGTTAGAAATAAAATCTGAAAGTACAGTCTTTTAATTTTGGAAAGGCAAGCAATCCGTCTTTGTCCAATTATGGAAAGCTGAGAACATAGATACATGATTGATTACTCTGAGAAAAAGAAATAAGATAAGATATAAGATAATATTTATTTCAACAAAGCGACTATCACAAGCCCAAAAGGGCCGAATTCGCACTTCAGCGTCAGTACAACATCATAAATTGTAATCAATAAAAAGTCAAACGATAAAAACTCGTAAAGTTAAAACAGGGAAAACAAATTTAAACAAAAATGTAGCTAGCAAGAATTACAAAGTTTGCAATTGCAAAATAAACACTCAAACTATAAGATAAGAGTGGAGTGAGAAAAAAAAGGGGGGGGGTATTAATTTAAAATTTCAACTATGTGACGGGTTAATGTTCTTAGATAAGATAAGATATTTAATTTCAAAAAATAACTATCACAAGCCCCGAGAGACGCATTCCGGAATTCGCATTCCAGAGTCATAAAACCATAAAAATAAAAACACATCATAAAAATAGCACAACAACTAAAAAACTGGTTAAACAATGTCAAAAACAACTAAATCAGAAAGGCAAAGCCATTCATTTGTCAAAAAAAAAGAAAAAATTAAACGGCTTTTAAAAAATTAAAAGTTGAAAAGGTAAGTCGTAAAACAAAACTAAAAGGGTGAGATAAAATTAGCGTTGAAAAGGTTTAAAAGAGAACATATAAACAATCGGTGGGAACAAACGAATCAAACGAACAACGACCTAAAGCACCTCACATGAAAGAGAAAAAAAAACGGGGGGAGGCGAAAGTAGTTGGCTATTTTATTTATTTTTTCTGTGATGAAGGGGACAAAGGTTTTTTTATATCTGGAGGTAACGCAACGAATGGGGGACAAAACCGGGATGGGCTCAGAAACAGCTCGAGGCTGTCGTAATCTGGATGGTGAGTGACGTTTGGGGAAAATACTTGCCGTCCGAGGGTTCGTTATTGCAAAATCGTCCATTTAAACTTAGATTTTTTTTTGTGTTTTTAAAACTGAGTATTAAACCTGACGGATTTGGATAAAGGTCTTTACGGATCCATAGAAATTTTATGTTCGGTTATTATAAATTTTACACTGACAATGGTAAGGTGCAAAAAAATCGTTGGTACTTCTGTCTTAGCCAGAACGCACTCGAGAAGTGAATTCAGATTAATCCTAATGAAAAATACCGAAACTTGATGACAATGCAATACTTTTATTATAAGTTATAAGTTTATAAAATAATATAATTTGGGCTATAAATTTTTCCATTAGGGGGGGGGACTAGGCGCAAAGTAACCTAACCTTATCCCCCCTTCAATGTACAAAAATGTGTACTGGCTAATACGGCAATTCTAGAAAGGAACATCCATTTGAAGACCAAATTTTGTTGATGAAACTTACTTTTCCAGTAATCTGCAAAAAAAATTATCTGCCATTTGTGTCAAATAGTTTTGTAGCTTTTATGTTAGTAGGACCTACACTACCTACATGAAAAACAACATGATTTGTCTAATAATCGAATACCGTATTTGTTTCCTTGGCAAATGTTGTAAAATAAAACAAAGGAATATAATTGCCAAAATTGGCTAAGACGATCCCCTGTTATTAAGCTATGGAACATAAAGTCACTTAACAATAAAATTTTACACAAATCCACAGCCTTGCATTCGCGATATGCTAATCCCACTTTAAATGCAGTTTAAAAGGAAATCCCAGCACATTTGCCAGCATTTGAGTGTAGTTTTTAAATTAGATGAAATTTTAATGCTTCTATTGATACTGAATTTGTTGACCAGTAAAATGTTTCGTTCACGAGAGCCATTGATATTCTTCCGTTGAGTGTTATCTCTGTAAAAGTGAAAATTTTGAAGCAAAATGTAAACAATAGGCTCAACGTATAAGGTCCTGACAAAAACCATTTTTTTATGCAAAACAAGCACCTTCCGGAAAATCCAAAACCCTGAGAAAATTGACAGCTCTAGAGTATCCAGAAAAATATCAAATTCCCCCTCCCTTCTCTAAAAAGGTACCTTAGGTGAATGTCGTCTGATCATAGCAATAATGGCTGGGGTCTATGGTGCAGTTATCATTTATACCAATGGACAGTTGTCACGGCAGAATGGTTCTACCTATCTTCAAAAATTGAAAGGGCGTCCCCTTTTTCTTTTCCAACGGAAACAAAAACAGATGTTTGACAACTATTTTGATATGTGGTGACAAGGTGACAATTTGCTAAATCTAGGAATAATGGAACCTGAGGGGGAATAACATTTATATGAGCAGCTCTCAAGCATAATTACTCGATTACAGTAATAAGAACACGTGCTACTATTTCGGAAGTAAAAAAATCCTTTCTTTTTATATCCTGATTAAACAGAAAGTAAATTATATCCGGGATGATGCTATGATAGAAACACGAAGGCCTGATTCAAAAATCAGAGCACTTGGTCGGAAAGATCAGGAAATCATTATGGGGAACTTGAAATATTCATAAACTAAAAAAAAGAATTATTAACCACTTTAAGAGTTTTTGAGAAATTAAGTTTATTGAGCTCATAATAGGGCTTTCAGCTGTCTAAATTCAAGGTAAACTACGTATATTTAGCGAACGCTATCTAGACCTATGAAAAGTGAAAAATGGATTAAAATTAGCTCTATTAAAAAAATCTATTGGCTATATTTGGTCCCTGGATTAAGTAGCCTTATGGATTTAAAGCTGGAATATAGTTTAAAGTGAGGGGGCCCTTATTTCAGGCTACATGGTGTACATCTAGAAACAAAACGTGTGCCGCACAGTTTCACCACGATTGGCATAGTTCCACCACACTTGGCACGCGCCACCTGATGTACATGTTTTCTGATGGAGAGCAGCCCCTCGGTTTGAAGAAAAATATTTGTTGCAGGCACAAGACTTATTTATTAGATATTTATGGTAGTCATTTTTCCTTTTATGCTTAAATTTATGAAAAAATAAACAGGAAAAAATTTAGAAGTCAACATTTTCTGCTGTTTTCTGATTTGAATTATGCACCACTGAGATTCTTTTAGGGCCAAGGACATACATCAAGAAAAAAACTTTTTTGCCCTCGGGACTCATCTTAGGTCGATTTATACTTGAAAATTGTAATTTTCTAAGATTTTTCCTGATAGATGTTTCAAAATTATGAAGTTTTAGAGCCTTATCTCATTTTCGTCAGTGTTGCCCCGTTGAACTATGAAAATTAATAAGCAAAACTGATTGGCTAAATTTGGCACACTATTTGGCTATAAAACTTCAACAATTAACAATCTGTCGATTCTTAAAGACAATTAAATATTAAAAAAAACAAGTTTTTTAACTGAAAGTAAGGAGCGACACTAAAACTTAAAACGAACAGAGATTGCTCCGTGTATGAAAGGGGCTGTTCTTCCCTCAACGTCCCGCTCTTTACGCTAAAGTTTTACTCTTTCTCTCAATTCTACTTTATTAAACAGTAAATAAATTTGACGTAAAGAGCGGGACGCCGAGGGAGGAACAGCCCCTTTCATACACGGAGTAAGTTCTGTTCGTTTTAAGTTTTAGTGTCGCTCCTTACTTTCAGTTAAAAAAACTTGTTTTTTATTTAATTTCTGAACGTTTTTTTGGTAAATGGCTTTCTCTTAGTTTTGATCAGACGATTATGAGAAAAGGGGTGGGAGAGAAAGCCTAGTTGCCCATCAATTTTTCGGTTGCTTAAAAAGGCAACTAGAATTTTTTATTTTTAACGAACGTTTTTATTAGTAAAAATTATACATAACTTACAAATGAACTTACGTAATGAACTTCTATATTCGTGTATTTTTATTATGTATATGAGGGGGTTTGCCCCCTCGTTAATACCTCACTCTTTACAATAAAGCTTTAATTTTGTCCCAATTCTTTACGATTGACCCCCTGAATCACAAAGGCTGTAGAATAAATAGTTGAAATTACTAAAAATACTTTAGCGTAAAGAGCGAGCTATTTAGGAAGAGATGGACCCCCACATATGCATAATAATCTCCGTTCGTTTTAAGTTTTAATGCTGGTCCTTACCTTCAGTTGAAAAAAATCTTTTTCATATTTATTTTTTCTTTGTTTTTTTAAAAATAATGCTAGAAAAATCCTGCGCCCCCTTCATGGAATTTCTCTTCTCCCATTACAAATTCCTTCAAGGGACGATCCTCCTACGCAGCCCCCTTTCCTCAACCCCCCCAACCAAAAATCTTCCTGAAAAGGTCTGTACACTTCCAAATAATCATTACTGTATGTAAGCGCTGGTCATAATTTGTAACTTGCAGTCCCTCCCTTGGGGTCTGTGGGACAGTAAGTGAGCCCCAAAGACACAGTTATTATGTTTCTCGACTATGCTGAACAAAATGGTTATCTCAAAATTTTGATCCGTTGCCTTTCGGAACAAAATGAGCGTGGGAGGAGGCCTAGTTGCCCTCCGATTTTTTGGCTACTTAAAAAGGCAACTAGAACTTTTGATTTTTCACGAATGATTTTATTAGTAAAAGATATGCGTAACTTACCAATTAGCTTACGTAACGAGCTTCTGTATTTTCATATTTTTATTACGTATATGAGTGGGTTCACTCCCTCGTCCGTACCTCGCTCTTTACACTACAGCTTAAATTTTGTCTCAATTTCTTAAGAATGACCCCTGAATCACAAAAGCCGTAGAATAAATAGTTGAAATTGCTAAAAATACTTTAGCGTAAAGAGCGAGGTATTAGGAGGAGTTGAGCCCTTCATATGCATAATGATTTCTGTTCGTTTTAAGTTTTAATGCTTGTCCTTACTTCCAGTCGGAAAAACTTTTTCATATTTATTTTTTCATTGTTTTTTTTTTTAAATAATGCTAGAAAATCCTGCGCTCCCTTCATGAAAATTTTCTTCCTCCATGACAAATTCCTCCAAGAAAAGTTCCCCCAACATATACCCCTCTTCTCAACCACCCCCCACCATCCAAACTTAAAAATCACCCTGAAAAAGTCTGAACACTTCCAAATAACCATTACTATAGGTAAGAACTGGTCAAAGTTTGTAACTTGTAGCCCCTCCCACGGGGACTGTGGGAGGTAAGTCGTCTCCAAAGACATAGTTATAAGATTTTCGACTACGTTGAATAAAATGGCTATCTCAGAATTTTGATCTGGTGACTTTGGGAAAATAATTTGTGACGGAGGGGGCCTAGGTGCCCTCAAATTTTTTTTCACTTAAAAACGGCACTAGAACTTTTAATTTCCGTTAAAACGAGCCCTCTCGCGACATTCTAGGACCACTTGGTCGATACGATCACCCCTGGAAAAAAACAAAATAACAAACAAACAAATAAACACGCACCCGTGATCGGCCTTTTGAAAAAAAAAATACTAAGTTCCAAATTTTCAAACAGTTCGTGGTAACCAAAACTCTAAAAAATGGAATTTTGATACCAATAGCTACATCAAAAGAATTGCATTTTAATGCTATTTACGTATCAAAAGTTACGAGCCTGAGAAAATTTGCCTTATTTTAGAAAATAGGGGGTAACACCCCCTAAAAGAATAGGATCTAACAAAAAACATAGAATCTAAATGAAAATCACACCCATCAGATTCAGCGTATCAGAGAACCCTAATGTAGAAATTTCAAGCTCCTATCTACAAAAATGTGGAATTTTGTATTTAGTGACCAAAAAATTGGAGGGCATCTAGGCCCCCTCCAGCGCTAATTATTTTCCCAAAGTCAGCGGATTCCAATTCTGAGATAGCCATTTTATTCAGCGTAGTCGAAAAACCTTATAACTATGTCTTTGGGGACGAATTACTCCCCCACAGTCCCCGTGGGAGGGGCTACAAGTTACAAACTTTGACCAGTTCTTACATATAGTAATGGTTATTGGGGAATTGTACAGACGTTTTCAGGGGGATTTTTTGGTTGGGGGAGGGGTTAAGAAGAGGGGGATATGTTGGGACATTTTCCATCGAAGAATATGTCATGGGGGAAGAGAATTTACAGGAAGGGAGCGCAGGAGTTTCTAGCATTATTAAAAAAAAAAAAAAACAATGAAAAAATAAATATCAAAAAGTTTTTCAACTGGAAGTAAGGAGCAGCATTAAAACTTGAAACGAACAGAAATTATTACGCATATGAGGGGTTCACCTCCTCCTAATACCTTGCTCTTTACGCCAAAGTATTTTTAGTAATTTCAACTATTTATTCTACGGCTGTTGTGAGTCAGGGGTCATTCTTAATGAATTGGGACAAAATTTAAGATTTAGTGTAAAGAGCGAGGTACTGACGAGGGGGTGAACTCCCTCATATATGTAAAGAAAACATGAGAGTACAAAAGTTCGTTACGTAAGCTAATTTATAAGTTATGTATATCTTTTACTAATAAAAACATTAAAAATTTAAAAGTTCTAGTGGCCTTTTTAAGTAACCAAAAAAGCGGAGGGCAATTAGGCTTCCTCCCCCGCTCCTTTTTTTCTCAAAATCATTCGATCAAAACCATGAGAAAGCCATTTAGCCAAAAAAAATAAATATGCAAATTTCGGTTTAATTATTCCTCTGCGGAGAGCCAAAATCAAAACATGCATTGTTTCAAAAACATTCAAAAATTAAATAAAAAAAACTAGTTTTTTGTAACTGAAAGTTAGGAGCGACATTAAAACTTAAAACGAACAGAAATTACTTCGTATATAAAAAGGGCTGCTTCCTCATCAATGCCCCGCTCTTTACGCTAAAATTTTTTACGGTTTTAAAAAGAAGAGTTGAGAGAAAGAGTCGAACTTTATTGTAAAGAGCGTGGCGTTGATGAGGGAGCAGCCCCTTTTATATACGAAGTAATTTCTGTTCGTATTAAGTTTTAATGTCGCCCCTATTTTCCAAAACAAGGTAAATTTTCTCAGGCTCTTAACTTTTGAGGAGTAAGACTAAATTTGATGAAACTTATATATCTAAAATCAACATAAAAATACAATTCTTTTGATATATCTATTGGTATCAAAATTCCATTTTTTAGAGTTTTGTTACTATTGAGCCGGGTCGCTCCTTACTACAGTTCGTTACCACGAACTGTTAGACTACAGCTTCAAATTCATGCTCCATTACTACATTTTAGCTGGTTTTCACCCACGGTTCATTTTTTTTTATTATTAATATTTGGCTTGCTCTACTACAAAAAAACTGCATATGGAATAGAGGTCATTTTCTAAAAAAAAAGCATTACCGGTTTTTTTCGCGTGTATATGGTTGTGAAAGTATGAACCTAACCAATTCAAACAAGTTTCACCCAGTTTCACTGTCCTCGGTGCTTTGACACGTTTCAAGTCTAAGCATGTTTTGAGCTGCTTTAGTTTGAAGTTACTACGTTGTATGGACAATTAGATCATACATACTTAACACAAAAGCTATTACATTAAACTTTGATAGATAAAGAAAAGAGGGTGCAAGTTATGTTACAAATTTCACCAATTAACATAGTGGGATCGATTATCATATACGCAATGGTGTCAATTTTGGCGGGGGGGGGGTATTTGCCTTCACCTAGGTTTTGGCTCCTCACACTAGGTTAATTTTTTTTTGGGGGGGGGCATTTGAAAATAACCTTTTTTTATTCTTATTAAAAGAGTTGAAAAAGTGTCAAATTTACCTCCAAACCTAGAATATCAAAAATACACACACACTCCCATCCTACAGTCTAAGTTTTTGTGAATTGACGCCATTTCAGACTACATATTTGACGTCAAACTATGACTATGGTCTTGCAGATGTTGTCATTGATTGACACCTGGTATTCTATTATATTCCATCTAAGGTCATATTTACTAACTTTGGCTAAATTCGGCAACTTCTCAGGCCTTACACAATATTCGAAATTAGTTTCTAAATCTTCTTTTATGTTCTCAGACTTACCAGGAGAATGATAAGGGAAGCAAATAACTCTATATAATAAATACCAGAAATACCTAAAGCATGGAGTGGCTTGCTGACGTAAAAAATATAGAATACTATGGGAGAATGGCGACATATTTTAAGTTGGGGGAAATCACTCCCAGAGAATGTCCCACTTTTTATCTACTCACGCAATTCGTTGTGATTCAAAACCCAATTCTAGGACGTTAGTAGCTGCATTGTTGTCAATGTTTCGAAAGTAAAACAGTTCAAAATAGGGATGATACCTTTTTATTGACAGTGAATAGATATAAAATTATTTAACTGGATATTTCGAACACATATACAGTGTTCATCATCAGCAGTAACATCTATGTCAATGTTTCTCGCCAAGTATTGTAAGTAAATATCACAATTTTATTTGGTGTTTGAACAACGAGTTGCTTATTAGTAGGCCTAAGGATTTATCAAGGACAGGGGCGTATTTGGGTATGAGGAAATTTATTAAAGCGGATAGAAACAGTGGCTAAATTTTATAAAAATCCTTTGGGGGTGGAGAATTGGAGTCAATTTTCCCAAATCAAGTCAAAATGACAGCAAAAACTGAAAAATGAGCGACACAGGCACCATAAGGACAAAGATATACTAAAGAAAACTGACCCGTTCCTGTAGATTCTTGAATTATACAGGCTTATCTTAGTGTTTGACAGTGTTTTTGAGGAAACCAAATTTTTGCTGGGGATTGGAAATGGAATCTGGGGGGTCGTAGCCCCCTGCCTCATAGAATATTACCCCCCTGAATAGAAAGTTAGTAACGAGAATCTTGATTAAATAATAGAGCTTTATAAGAACTTTTTAAAATTTTGGAAAAGCTCGGTCTGGAATCCTTTATTCTGTCCTATGTACATGCCTGTTTATTAATATTATAACTCTGCCAATCTCTCTTCATTTTTTGCTCTATTTAGTATTATTAAACAAAATAGTTACAGCATACATAGTAAAATAAAACTCTTCTGTGCTGCCCATGAGCTAGACTCAAGGCTGTCCAAAAGGGCAGTCCAATAAGTATACATCATTACCAGAAATTTAAGAAGTTTGTGTAAATAGTCAATTTTTTTTTCTTATTTGTTTAGTCGTTTATCCTTACAAACTATATCTCTATATAATTGTATTTTCCGCATTTTCGTGTCATTTACAATAATATTTCGTAAAAATTGTTCAATATACCCTTGTCTAATGTCAGTTTAGTGTTCAACATATTTCAAACTACGCCAAAATCTTTCTAGGCAAAAATAAAACCTGATTCCAGAATTGAAACCTTTTTTCAATCTAATAAGTAATGCAAAGCAAAATAAAAAAAAAAACAACTTAATTTGAAACATGAATGAAAATGAAGCCTACGTATTCGCTTGTTTTAAGATCCCTGGGGATCAAGATGACCCTGGGATTACAATTGACTAAATCCCACTCTTTATCCTCAACCAATTTAGATGAATCAGAAGTCTTACAGTCCATTGACACCAAAGGGCTCTGTTATGCAAGACTGCCACCTTCAAAAGCATCTATGGAAACCGTATTCTCTAGGGGTAAAAAATGAGTTCCATCCAATGACGCCAATCCATGCAAGCTTAGGAATGGGAGGGGGGTTAGCAGTCTATTTCCTTGGAAATACCAAAAACTAGCACTTTCAATCAAAATAACTATTCTAGATCTAGGGGTCAAATGACGTCCCATATTTCCTCCCATTGATACCATTGTCTATATCTGGAGCTTGAGTAATTTATAGCTGCCAAAAGTCAAAACCAAAACTCCACAAAAACATGCTTGCAAACTTACTCACTTTGTACTTATAGCAGGACTAAAGCATCTCAGCACTCCTTGGCGTCCAGTAGCTTCGTCATGGTAGTAAGCCAAGATTCTCGGTTGTCCGCGAGTAGCCGCAAGCCACCGATTGGGTCAACGTCAGCCTTGATGAAGGCGACCCACGTTTTCCTCTGTCCCCCATGTCGTTTTTTCCATCCCGGAAGAGGTGTAAATCTGAGGGCTTTATTGACGAAGGTGTGGTGTGGGCGGCAAAGTGTATGGCCAAACCATCGGATTCTTCTTTGTTTAATTATAGCGGCCAAATCAAACCGCTGATCGTAGATTTTGTAGAGTTCTTCATTGCTCATTTGATCACGGAGTTTAATGCCAATGATTCTCCTTAGACATGAATGGTCAAGTGCGCTGAGGGCTTAAATATCAGACGCTTTCAGAGCCCACGTCTCACAGCCGTATAGTAACACAGACCGAACAAGAGCCTGATATATCCTTCTTCTTGTCTTTAAACGATCATTTTTCTGGTTCAATTCAATTTATTCAAATAAAAAGAAACATAACACCAATAATAATAAAGATCCTGGAAGCGAACTTGTTGAGGACCATAGAGTTATTTAGCATGATGAAGACTCCAGTTGCTGAAGCAATTATTGACTGAATTTCTGACGTGCATCCTCTTATTGGGTCTATCAGAGAGCCTAGGTACTTGAATTCAGGAACCTCGTCCATGGGCGGCTGTTCTTGTAAACTTGGGGGTTCTTGAACCGATTTACTAGACACATTGACTTTTGTCTTCAAGGAGCTTATCTCCAGGCCGACCAGAGAGGATTTTTCAGCTTCCTTCGATAGCATGCATGGGGGTTCTGAACGAAATTCAGCTAATAAGCAAATATAGTCGGCGTACCCCAGATCCAGTGATCACCAAATTAGGACTTATTTCAACGCCTGAAAAGGTCTCCATTCCTCTGATCATAATCCAATCGATTGCAAAATTAAATAAGACGGGAGACAATAAACATCCCTGTTGGGCACCAAACTCAATTTGGAACATCGAGGACAGCTCTCCACCGATCTGAATTTGGGCTCACGTATACTGGTAGTATGCTATGATAACTCTGACTATCTTGTCTGGTGCTTCATCCTTTGTCATGGCCTTCCAGGTCCCTTACCTTAGAACAGAATCAAAAGCTGTAATAACATCTATGAATAGAAACATTGTCGGTTTCTGGTGTTTTGCCGTGTGTTCAAGGGCTTGTCTTAAGACGAATAGTTGGTCGATTATTCCCATGCCTGGGTGAAATATCGCTCAATTGGGCCTTGTCTTCACGTTGCGCTAGATATAAAACAATTATGTAGCACAATAGCAAATATTTTGGCAGCAGTGCACATGAGAGAGATCTCACGATAATTTTTGAATTTTTTAGCCCTTATTTGAAGACCGGAAGAATGATAGAATCTCCCAAATCCTGTGGAACCATTTCTACTTCCCATATACGACATGTTAGTTACGCATCCAGCTGACAAGTTTACAAAGCTGGCTAGCTTACAAAGTAAACAGTTTACTGGCTTACAAAGCCCCATAATAGGCCCACTCTTAAGTGAATGAAATAAAAAAACAAGTTTTTTAACGGAAAGTAAGGAGCAACATTAAAACTTAAAACGAACAGAAACTACTTCGTATATGAAAGGGGCTACTTCCTCATCAACGCCCCGCTCTTTACGCTAAAGTTTGACTCTTTCTCTTAACTCTACTTTTTAAAACAGTTAAAAACTTTAGCGTAAAGAGCGGGGCGTTGATGAAGAAGCAGCCTCTTTCATATACGAAGTAATTTCTGTTCGTTTTAAGTTTTAATTTCGCTGCTTACTTTTCGTTAAAAAAAACTTGTTTTTTTATTTAATTTCTGAACGTTTTTGAATCAATGCATGTTTTGATTTTGGCTCTCCGCAGATGAATAATTAAAACAAAATTTGCATATCTATTTTTTTGGCTAAATAGATTTCTCATAGTTTTGATCGAATGATTTTGAGAAAAAAGGAGCGGGGGAGGAGGCGTAGTTGCCCTCCTATATTTTTGTTACTTAAAAAGGCAACTAGGAGTTTTGATTTTTTACGACTGTTTTTATTAGTAATTAAATAAAAAAAAACAAGTTTTTTCAACTGAAAGTAAGGAGTGACATCAAAACTTAAAACGCACAGAAATTACTTCGTATATGAAAGAGGCTGCTTCCTCATCAACGCCCCGCTCTTTACGCTAAAGTTTGACTCTTTCTTTCAATTCTTCTTTCTAAAACAGTAAAACACTTTAGCGTAAAGAGCGGGGCGTTGATGAGGAAGCAGCCTCTTTCATATACGAAGTAATTTCTGTGCGTTTTAAGTTTTGATGTCACTCCTTACTTTCAGTTGAAAAAACTTGTTTTTTTTATTTAATTTCTGAACGTTTTTGAATCAATGCATGTTTTGATCTTGGCTCTCCGCAGAGGAATAATCAAAACGAAATTTGCATATTTTTTTTTTGGCTCAATGGCTTTCTCATAACTTTGATCGAATGATTTTGAGAAAAAAGAGCGGGGGACGAAGCTAGGTGCCCCCCGATTTTTTGGTTAATTAAAAAGGCAACTAGAACTTTTAATTTTTTACGAATCTTTTTATTGGTAAAAGATTTACGTAACTTATAAATTAGCTTACGTAAAGAACTTTTGTATTCTCATGTTTTTATTACATATATGAGGGGATTCGCCCCATCGTCAGTACCTCGCTCTTTACACTAAAGCTTAAATTTTATCCCAATTCATTAAGAATGACCCCCTGAATCACAAAAGCCGTAGAATAAATAGTTGAAATTACCGAAAATACTTTAGCGTAAAGAGCGAGGTATTAGAAGGAGGTGAGCCCCTCATATGGGTAATAATTTCTGTTCGTTTTAAGTTTTAATGCTGCTCCTTACTTCCAGTCGAAAAAACTTTTTCACTTTTATTTTTTCACTGTTTTTTTTTTTAATAATGCTAGTAAATCCTGCTCTCCCTTCATGAAAATCTTCTTCCCCATGACAAATTCCTCGATGGGAAGTTCCCCCAGCATATCCCCCTCTTCTCAACCCCTCCCCCAACCAAAAAATCCTCCTGAAAACGCCTGTATACTTCCCAATAACCATTACTATATGTAAGCACAGGTCAAAGTTTGTAACTTGTTGCCCCTCCCACGGGGACTGTGGGGGAGTAATTCGTCCCCAAAGACATAGTTATAAGGTTTTTAGACTACGCTGAATAAAATGGCTATCTCAGAATTTTGATCCGTTGACTTTGGGAAAATAATTAGCGTGGGAGGGGGCCTAGGTGCCTCCAATTTTTTTGGTCACTTAAAAATTGCACTAGAACTTTTCATTTCCGTTAGAATGAGCCCTCTTGCAATATTCTAGGACAACTGGGTTGATACGATCACCCCTGGGAAAAAAAACAAACAAAAAAACAAAAAAACAAATAAACACGCATCCGTGATCTGCCTTCTGGCAAAAAATGCAAAATTCCACATTTTTGTAGATAGGAGCTCGAAACTTCTACAGTAGGGTTCTCTGATACGCTGAATCTGATGGTGTGATTTTCGTTAAGATTTTATGACTTTTAGGGGGCATTTCCCCCTATTTTCTAAAATAACGCAAATTTTCTCAGGCTCTTAACTTTTGATGGGTAAGACTAAACTTGATGAAACTTATATATTTGAAACCAGCATTAAAATGCGATTCTTTTGATGTAGCTATTGGGATCAAAATTCCATTTTTTAGAGTTTTGGTTACTATTGAGCCGGGTCGCTCCTTACTACAGTTCGTTACCACGAACTGTTTGAAAGATATACGTAACTTACCAATTAGCTTACGCAACGAACTTCCGTATTCTCATGTTTTTATTAGGTATATGAGGGGGTTCACCCCCTCGTTAGTACCTCGCTCTTTACACTAATGTCCCAATTTCTTAAGAATGACCCCTGAATCACAAAAGCCGTAGAATAAATAGTTGAAATTACTAAAAACACTTTAGCGTAAAGAGCGAGGTATTAGGAGGAGGCTAGCTCCTCATATGCGTAATAATTTCTGTTTGTTTTAAGTTTTAATGCTGCTCCTTACTTCCAGTCGAAAAAACTTTTTCATATTTATTTTTTCACTGTTTTTTTTTAAATAGTGCTAGAAAATCCCGCACTCCCTTCATGAAAATCTTCTTCCCCATGACAAATTCCTCGATGGGAAGTTCCCCAGCATATCCCCCTCTTCTCAACCCCTCCCCCAACCAAAAAATCCTCCTGAAAACGCCTGTTCACTTCCCAATAACCATTACTATATGTAAGCACTGGTTAAAGTTTGTAACTTGTAGCCCCTCCCACGGGGACTGCGGGGGAGTAAGTCGTCCCCAAAGACACAGTTATAAGGTTTTTCGACTAAGTTGAATAAAATTGCTATCTCAGAATTTTGATCCGGTGACTTTGGGAAAATTATTTGCGTGGGAGGAGGCCTAGGTGCCCTCTAATTTTGTTGGTCACTTAAAAAGGACACTAGAACTTTTCATTTCCGTTAGCATGAGCCCTCTTGCAAGATTCCAGGACCACTGGGTCGATACAATCACCCCTGGAAAAAAAAACAAAAAAAACAAACAAACAAACAAACAAACAAACACGCATCCATGATCTGCCTTTTGGCAAAAAATACAAAATTTCACATTTTTGTAGATAGGAGCTTAAAACTTCTAAAATAGGGTTCTCTAATACGCTGAATCTGATGGTGTGATTTTCGTTAAGATTCTATGACTTTTAGAGGTTGTTTCCTCCTATTTTCTAAAATAAGGCAAATTTTGTCTGGCTCCTAACTTTTGATGGGTAAGACCAAACTTGATATATTTAAAATCAGCATTAAAATCCGATTCTTTTAATGTAACTATTTGTATAGAAATTCCATTTTTAGAGTTTTGGTTACTATTGAGCCTGGTCGCTCCTTACTACAGTTCTTTACCACTAACTGATTAATAATCAATAATGTTTAATTGGCAGTTTAGGCACCTTGAAAATGATTTTGAAGCTTTTACTGGGTTTGGCTCCTAAATAGTGAATCGTTCAGCCTAGACAGCAAGGTCTTCCTCTCTATTCATGTAGTATTAAGCTGTGATTAATTTGTATGACCGAGGGTTTCATAAGGAAGAAAAAAAAGGCTACGAGGCAATATAGCTGCTCAAAATCAAAAGATTTGCCTCCTGGTGCTGAAAAGCACCAGAAAGGGAAAAAAAGAGAGATAAAGAAACAGTTTTGAATGAAAAATGACACTCTCTATATAATGCGTAATTAAACAAAATATTTTACCTATATACACTTTCAATTTCGTGCTCGATAAATTAAAATGAATGTCCACTTTCTGGCCTGATTATTGTTTTTAAAGGACCACTCCCACAATCGTATTTCCCACCATATCGATGTGGGCGGCTCTGCTCTGTTCCACTAAAATAAAACGAGCCCAGTTACAAATTATATTCTTACGAAGTAGTATTTTTTTAATTTTCCGTTGAAATTGCCATGTCCACAGAAACTTTTCTCTAAAAACTTATTCGTATTCAAACCTGATTTTGACCGGGAGTGCTGAGCTTGGTTTGGGGCAAATCATCCGACACTTCCTCTGTTTTCTCTCAGATTCTTCCAGGTCCCCCTTAAGAGCTGCATCAACTCTGGCTGAGTTTATAGAGTCACACCATGAACCGTCGTCCCAAACAGAATATTCATTCAAGCCATGACTAAAACGTTTGCCCTAAAAGATATAGGATGGCAAGTCCGTGCTAACGATTAGGCTAGCCTTCGAATTAAATTTTATTCTTCTTCTTGTTAAATAATTTTTGCCGCCGAATGCCAATTTGGAATTTTGCTCATAGTGCTTGTAATATTTCCCATCCCCTTCTATACGTCTTTGTTTTCTCTACTGATACCACCTAGAGTAACTTCAAATTCGACTTTTTTTACAGCCTCAAAATCCCCAATCAATTCAACCAGCGGTTTTAGACACTTCTATCTGAGACAACAAAATAAATAAATTCACCTTTTGTACAATTTGTTATATTATTTTTCGGAAAAAATGGCTCTTTTTTGGTTGCTTTGTCTTAATTTCTAAGGATTTTGTTATCTCTTACGGAAAAAAACAAACAAAGATTCTTAATTTGCGTCAGTTTCTTAAATATTCATTACAGTCCATCTCTTTATTAATTTCTACCAACGCTCATAATTCTGACATAAATCCTCGCGAGAAAGCAGCTTCCCATTAGCGGAGAAATTTAGAAAGCAGTTCCTGATTGGTCAATTCTAAAGGATGCTTCTTCATTGGTCAATAAAGGCTTTGTGTAATGGATCTACCGGAAAAATAAGTTATTTACCTGCGGAACAGTACCGGAAAATAGTTCATACAAGAATCATAGAGTGCTGAATAAGTTAGATCATGTTCACTAAATCAAGTGTAAATTCTGAATGAGTCTTTAGGAAAAGCGATTAGCAAGGAGTAAATATATAAAAAATTAAAAAGGTACACTTGTTAATACTTATAAAATTTGAATGTTTCAATCAGCTTAACTAAGGAAACCTTATTATAAATTCATCAGAATAGTTTTGACTATTTGATTTTAACATTGAAAATCCTTTTTTTCTTCCAGGTGTGAATAAAAGAGATAATGAGTATTCCTTTAAGCTATAAAAATGTAAAGGTAAAGAATAAGGCATTGAACAGTACAGTCAATAAAGACAGTGCTGATAGTATTATGGCCGAACAAACAGGAAGTGCAGTTGGGAGTTAGAATGCGGGTATCCTGTGCTTTCGCAAACCATCCTGTTTACCTCCCCCAGATTTCTTTACCCACTCATTTAGAACCGGGTGAGCTCTGGCTGAGATTACAGAGTCGTGCCACAGACTCCTGTTCCAAACCAAATAACCAGCGATACCAGGTCTCGAACCCTTGTCCTCACGGACAAAGGATTTCAAGTATAGCGTGCTAACCACTCGGCTATGAGGGCTAAAGAATGTAAAATCAAAAAGTTGTGGTTTTTGGTGTTTTTAGTTGACTAAGGATTCCTCAGAAGCAAGGAATCAGCTAAGAGAGGAGAGCTGGAGCCAAAATCCTTCTCACTGCATAAAAATTCATACATTATAATTGTTTATTTTATCTTGATAATATTTTTTCAAATATTCTAAAATTATACATTAAACCTATGTGCAGAAGATGCTGGTTTATTTCTTAAATATCAGAACTTTCTTAATAGCACCCCCGGCAGTTGTGTAACTATAGCCCTGCTATTAATATTCACCGCACCTCCTATATTCCTACTTACGGATCTGAAAAAAAATGTTAAAATCAAAATGTCAAACTTTTGACACAACAGCCGCCGCTAATTTACTCTAGCTGCGAAATTAGACCTTGGAAATTTCAATTTTTTTTATCTTTCTCATATTCTAGAATTTTGATATTCACCTCTTTTGAACTAGAATTTCATTAAATAAAGCTGCTTCTAATGTTTTCAGTTAAGCGTCATGGTTTGCTAGAGATGGGATCCACCCAGGCACGTACGCAGGAATTTTTTTTTTGTGGGGGGGCCCAAAACCTTTGAAACAGCAGATATAAAGAAGCACTTTTTTATTTAGTAGCTAAATAAAAGCAAAAAGCACGTACATCAGAAAATACAGATTAACTTTAATCTGTAGTATTGTAGCGGATGGAGGGGGGGAATACTGAAGCCTCAAAGTACGTTTTAGGCTCAGGTTATGCTCATAGCGATTCAGAACTAGTGATTAATCTATTATATCCCACTGAAATGGAAATTTTAGGGTCAATAGTGCAATATGGGTGCTGTGGGGGGTAGTTCTTCTATTGCGAAAACGTCGATTTTAATGAAAAATGATAGTTTCCAAAATTGATCCATTGAAAGCTGTACTTTATCCTGAAAAGGGGGGATAAACACCCTAATATCAAGGATAATTCTATTTTGCTCTGGAAAGCAAACTCTCTTTACGAAAAAAAAAATAACAGTACAATCGCTAATTACTTCAAAGAGGGTAAAAAATTAGACAGAAAATGAGTTAATAATTGGGCAATGACTTGACCGGATAATTGCATGCTGTAAAATCCAAAAAAAGGGCTTCACACCTGTATCTAGATTCTTAATAAATGTCCTACTTATGCCAGAAATCCCAAGAAACCATGGGGAAATTAAACATTTCACAAAATTTGGGGGGGGGGTCTTGGGCCCGAAGGCCCCCCGTGTGTACGTGCCTGGATCCACCACAACAAAATAGCTTCGCTCTAAAAACACCCTTTGTTTGTTTATTTTTAAATCTTGAAAACAGCAGTTGAAGTTGCAGAAATATCATTGTGTTTGCTTTTCAGCTTCAAGCATTTTACGCATACAATTTACAAACTTCGTCCATTGTATGTATATAGTAATGGTTATTGGGAAGTGTACAGACGTTTTCAGGGGGATTTCTTCTGGTTGGGGGGAGGGGGGTTGAGGGGAGGAGGTTACATGGGATGATCTTTCCATGGAGAGTTTATCATGGGGGAAGAGAATTTCCGTGAAAGGGGCGCAGGATTTCCTAGCATTCTAAAAAAAAAATGAAAAAATAAACATGAAAAAGTTTTTTCAACTGGGAGTGATGAGCAGCATTAAAACTTAAAACGAACAGAAATTATTGCGCATACGAGGAGGTTCGTCTCCTCCTAAATACCAAGCAAGGTATTGACGAGGGGGCAAACCCTCTCATATGCGTAATAAAAATATACGATTATTGAAGCTTGTTACGTAAGTTCGTAAGTTACGTATATTTATTACTAACAAAAATGTTCATAAAAAAAACTAAAAGTTCTATTTGCCTTTTCAAGTAGCCAAACAATTGGATGGCAACTAGGCATCCTCCTCACCCGCTCAAAATCGTCCTATCAAAACTATGAGAAAGTCATTTAGCCAAAACAAAATTAATATGCAAATTTTGTTTTAATTATTCATGCGCGGAGAGCCAAAATCAAAACAGGTATCAATTCAAAAACGTTCAGAAATTAAACAAAAAAAAAACAAGTTTTTTCAACTGAAAGTAAGTAGTGACATTAAAACTTAAAACAAACAGAAATTACTCCGTATATGAAAGGGGCTGTTCCCTCCTCAAAGCCCCACTCTTTACGCTAAAGTTTTTTTTATTGTTTTAAAAAGTAGAGTTGTGAGAAAGGGTCAAACTTTAGCGTAAAAAGCGGGGCGTTGAGGAAGAAATAGCCCCTTTTATATACGGTGTAAATTCTGTTCGTTTTAAGTTTTAATATCACTCCTTACTTTCAGTTGAAAACACTTC
The DNA here is from genome assembly GCF_032884065.1 of Artemia franciscana. Taxonomy (NCBI): domain Eukaryota; kingdom Metazoa; phylum Arthropoda; class Branchiopoda; order Anostraca; family Artemiidae; genus Artemia; species Artemia franciscana. Next base: position 15,630,741 of record NC_088865.1, on the reverse strand, counting down.
ATTCCCAATGATAGTGCCAAAGCCAGCACATATGTAAATTGTACTGTTTTTTTTATTATTATTTATCACTTATAGTTAAATACACTCTATAATGGGATAATCTCAATTTCCATCGTTCCTGCATATGCTCATTCTCTATTTCTCATGGACAATTTCCTTTCAATTTATATGATTTCTGCGAAAATTTGTAAAATTCCGACAAAATTATCAATTTCTTATGACATTAAGCCCTATATGATAGTCCAGGAGATCATACAAAGGTTAAGTAAAGGGCAGGTGAATATTTCTAGCATTCCTTTTACAGATTAAAGGGGGATGGGGAGCTATTTATGTTCGTAAGACTTTTCGTAAGGGCATGGTATTCACTACACACCTATTCACTACATGATTTTGGTATAAAATATTTTCCAGTATTTATCTAATGTTCCAAAGTTTGAGTTTTAAAAGCTGAAACTATATTTTTATAGTTTGGCATTTCGTATTATTTTGTTTTTATGATTCTTTCTTTAATTTTTTACAAACAGTAGAAAAATATCAGTTAATTGTTTAATTGTATTTCCCCCTTTTGCCCAATTCTTCACTCATTTTGTTTATTTTTTTAAATAGTTTTCAATCCTTTTTTAATATCAATCACCAGTTATAATGTTTTTCATAAAATTAATTCATTCTTCGTATATTTGGCTGATGCTGATTTTAAGACCCTGTCTGCCCATGAAACAATTACCCCTCCTCTAACTTAAATGGATGATTTTTCAACATAAAAGATTAACTAGTGGTTATTATACCACGGCACGCAGAAATAAACTTTTGGCAAACAAAAAAGAGATCTGAATTGTGGAAACTTTTTATTTAATGCAGGACGGACTCTCAAGGAGTCTTCCTATACCTCCCATGTTAAATATTTCGAGTTTACCTGAAGTTCCTGACTTAGTGATCTCGGCGGTTTTTATTTTAACAGATAGAAAAAATCTGGTGAATATTTTGATCTAATCAAATCTTAAAAGCAACAATTATTCTTTTTTTACAATTCCAAAATAATTATAAAACCTGTTTCGGGTTTGCATTCTAGATTGCTACGCTTGACATTGTTGTTGTGGGATATAAAAAAATAGAGCAAAAAATATTCTATTCAACAATCAGAAACTTATTTCTATAGTATACTTGCTGGCTGCAGTCCCTTCAAATACTTTACATATTTATGTTCCGAAGTCAAGAATTCTCCCCCCCCCCCAAAAAAAAGACTAGATGCAGCTGTTATCGGGGCGCGTAAGAATACATGAATTAGACCAAGGGACTAAGGACTCGGATTGTTCTTGAGCGATTAAGTGAAGTATTAGTTAGTTGTAACCGCTGTTACCAGAAATTGTCAACGGAAGGTTACCAAGAAGTGTATGGAGATTCGGGAACCGTTTATATGAATCCAATTATGCTAGGTATTGGTAGTTGTCATGTATAATTACTGTCTTATCCGAATACAAATTCAGATATACAAATACACAAGCAGCACTCAAGCTTTAGAATTTTTTTTTATGGAACCGTATAGATAAATAAAATAAAGTAAATTGGTCACTTCGCTGCAAGCAATTATTTAAATTTCATTTGTGTAAATAGGTCTGCAGGAAGTAAAAACCCGAAAACATGTACTTTTTATTTGTAATTTCCACAAGTTTTTACCGCACCCTGGCAAATAATGATGGCCGGACCACAGGCACGCATTCAGGGGAGGGATTTGCCCCCCCCCCCCAAAAAAAAAAAAACTTTACAAAATACTTAATTTTCCCTGCGAAATGTTTAGTTTTCCGTGTTTTCCTAGTATTTTTTGCGTAAAAGTTGAACCCCCCCCCAAAAAAAAAAACTCGAATAATAATTTCTCTAATTTTCTCCTCAAATAATAGTTCTTTTGCAAATAAATCTTCCTATTTACTTGCCAAATTACGAAGAATAACAATGAAATAATCGTAATTTTGAGTGAGAAACCCCTTGAGTTTAACCTTCTCATATTTGTTTAATGGAAGCGGCAAAGAAAACTGATACCTTCGTCTTTGACTAACATGCGGCAACTGAAAAAGAATTGACTAGGGAGTAAAATGTCTGGACTTCGGCTAAGCCTTAAGACACATTTTGAAATTCCAAAAAACGATCAGCAAAAACAAATTATTGATTAATAGTTGTAAAGTTCAAGGACTGATTCAAAATACACGACAAAATTTGAAACTACGCGATACCAGTCTGATACTAAATGTTACTATTTTTCTCAAAAACATCTTCTATCAATAAAAAAGGCCAATGAGAACATTTGAAGAAGAAACTTGTAAAAACAAAAACAATAAATCCACCAGTTTTTTTTACATCTTTTTTTTTGTTTGACCAGTCTTCGGTTTGATATACAATTTATTTCTTTTTTTTTGCTCGGAGACTTATCATAAAACCTGTTATTGTGCTCCAAGTAGTCTTTTGGGAGTCCTACTGCTTCAGCTATTTTACTTACTTAATTAACTATGATCATAACTTTCATACAATAATATTTAATAAAATTCAGACAGGCGAAATGAATCCAAATGCCAAAATATAAGATCTTAAGTTTAAATTTTTGACTTTTTAAATTTTTGTGAAATTTTAATTTTGGGCCCCACCATCGACAAAGCCGACCCTATTCCTAATGCACAGTTCAAAATTTGAGTGTAATCTTTCACTTTTAACTCCTTATCTAAAAAAATAATAAGAGGGAGCAGCTGTCATTCTATCATCCTTTTTTCAATGATATGTATATATTTTCAAATGAAGAGTTGTAACATGGTTGACAATCTCCCCCTTCTGAATTATTGGAAGAATTTTTCACAAAAGTCTGTTTAGCTAGATCTTACAATACACTTTAAGACCTTAGACAACTGCTCCCTCTCAGAAGGTTCGACCTACTTCCCTCTTAAAAGCTAATCTGCATCATTAAAATAATGCACATAAGCTGATGAAAACCTGATGAAACCGATTCATCAAATCATTTTCAGAAGAATAAAAAGGTAAAGATAAATGATACAGCACTAGACCCTACAAATCCAAACCGATGGTACTGATTTCTGTCTCAAGGCCCTTCAGCCAGGAAATGCGATGGGAGGATGGGGGCCAGCCATCAAGTGCTTTCAAATACCCTTCCTGAGTGCCTTGCCCAGATTTCTCCAGGTACCCATTTGAAGCTAAGCCAACTCTGCCTGAGATTACAGAGTCACGCTCATGACTCCCGTCCGAAACCCAATAATTGGATACACTAGAATTTTATTTATTATCAACAATTGTTTTATATTTAGTTTTAACTCGTCTCACGTATATATAAGAAAAGAGTCCTGGAACAAAGACACGGGTATAAAAAAGGTAAGAGATACAAAACATGTTTAGGAATGCAACTTAGAGATCTAAAAATTATAAGATTCAGAAGCTGAAACATTTAAGCATAAAAATCCACTAACGGCATGCTGATATTAAGCATTCCAAAACAAAAAACATCAGGAGACACATCAAATGCAAGATGCCTGCTTTTTACATTAGCCTTAAACTTGACCCTCCCGAAGAAAAAGTCGGACATATGTGTCTTCTCCAAGAGTTATGAGGGGGGTTTAAGGGGGGGGGTCACAAACGATCATATTTGTGATAGACTAATATGGTAGTGTGCCCAAAAACCTTAAAAGAATGTCTTAGACGGTTTCCTAAAATGAGGTATGGTGCTCCTAATCTAATAGGAAGTTCTTTTCCTCTGGTAATCTTTGCAAAAGATATTTTGGTTCGTAGTGGGAATTGCTAAAATAGTGGCTTTACTTAATCTTTGTCTATTTCCAGATGATGACTTCTCGACACCACGGCTGCATGTCACGAACACCTTCCCCTTACAGGCCTCAAGACTGTAGGAGAACCCAACCAAATCAATCGGTGAGTTCAGGGATAGAAAATTAAATTAGTTTATCACGAATTTCCTCAAGCACAAATTGGGTTTATTTGTTCATTTAAAAGATTTCAAAACAGTGTTTGCTGGAAGATAAGTAAATTTTCAAAAATTAAGTCAACTTGGTTTATTTTATATTCTAATAGAATCTGGAGCAGGAGCAATAAAAAATGGGGAACATGGAGTTTAGGGACAAGTGTCATACAAAGAGAAAAAAATATCGGTTCACCTGAAAAAAGCTTTTCAGGTGAAAAACTGTTAGAAAAGCTAAAAACTTTTTTCTAACAGCTTGAAACTTTCAACCATAATCCATTAGACAAGAAGAACCTAATGCACAAGAAAAATTGTTTGAGGGGCACAGTCCCCTTCAAAAATGGGCATGAAAAGGACTAGCAAATATTGTTTCCGCTTGGCCTTAAGTTGTATCTTTAAGTCCTTCGGCCAGTGGGCCTAGACAGCAAGAGAAACGAAACTAAAAAAAAAAAAAATTTGGATAATATAAAACATAGTCCAAAAAAGGTCCATTTTTTCCTTAAAGGCTGAAACTTATACTTGTAAGCAATGGGGACACCAACGCAAAAAAAGGAATGATAATTTGCTGGAAAATATGGCCTGAGAAGCACCATTTTTTTACGTCTTAAAACCTACAATCATGAGTCACTGAGGTATGGGGGTCATAATATGCAAAGAAAGTTCTTGTTTGGAGGAATGGACTCCTCAAACCTCAACTCAAAAAGAGGGGGAAAATTCTATGTCCTTAAGTCTTATATCCTTTAGTCTTTACAACAAGTTGACCCTAATTCAGGATTGTCTCCAATATTTTGCCTCTGGGGGTAGTATTTACCAAAAGAATTAAGAAGAAGAGATTCAATTCCCATGGACTTTGTCTAAAAGACTCAAATAGTTTTTTTTTATCGGAATTTCTAAGACCAATTAAAGATTCGAAGAATTTTTTTTCAGGCTTATAAGACTTTACACATGCATTTTTACGACCAATTTGTGATTCATATAAATGTTTAAGGGGGATTTAAGCCTTAAAACCCTCCTCTTTAATGTGATCTTGTCCCAATGCACAAGAAAAAATTAGAAGAAAAAATTATGGTTCCCCAAAAATGTGACAAGAAAAGAACGAATTTGTTTTTCGAACGACTTGACGTTTACGTTTGTAAAATCACAGGCCAAGGGATCCCCACTTGAAAAAAAAGGTTTAATGGACGGGATGATCTAAAAAGGGCCCAAAAAGGGGTCGAACGTTATTTTTTATATCTGCCTAAAATTTTCATCCCCCAGTTCATGAGTCAAGGGGGATTTCAATAAATGTGAAACTCTTTTGCAGGAAGAAAAATGGTCTGCTTACAGCAGTAACCGATCATATGATTCTTTTTATCTTTGATCGAGATTGCTATGCCTGGTTGGGGGCATATCATTTTACCCTTTCCATGTCGCCCCCAGATTTCTCTTGGTTAGCAACTGGAGGCGAGTCAACCGTGAATTAGCTAACAGACACACCACTCAGCATCATCCCAATCGGGCCATAAACTTTTTTTTAGAATTCGTTTAGACTTATATTTCAAAGCCCTTATGGCAAGGGAACCTCAATGCCAAAAAGGAATCCATAACTAGCCCTTATCAGGCCACATGAAAGCAGGGCCCAAGCGGTTCCAAAAAAATTGCTTTTTGAACAGCTTGAACTCCAAACCTATAAGTATCTGAATCTTGACACACAAAATAAGTTTAGTCTGAGGACTTGGGGCTCCCAAAAATAGGTCCTGGAAAGGGTCAAAACATTTTTTCTGATCAGTTTAAAGCTTAAATATTTAAGCCCTTAAGCCATGAAGATTCACTTGGACAAGAAAATATTGAAGATTAAATTTCATCACTGTGAAATGGGGCCAGAAAATGGGTTTAGAAACTTTTTTCCCCACAGAAAAACTTTACCCCCGACAGTTTAAATCTTATATTCATAAGTCTCTGTGCCAAAGACAGCCGAAATACATGTAAAAAAAAAACAAAAGAAAGAAAAGAATTTTGTTTTGCCCAAAAAAGAACCAGGAAACTTTTTTGCCAAAAGGCTTGAAACCTACATCCAATGAAGTCCTAGGGCCGGGAACCCTAAATGAGCAAAAGCAAAATGTTTCACAAGCTTCCCCGAAGTGGGGCCCAAAAATGGATGAGTTTTTGGTCGGCTTGAAACTTATCCGCAAGTCTTTGAGACATGAGGACTACAATGTAAAAATGGAGAAAAAAAACGAAGAAACCCCAAGTTTGCCCGAAAAGGGGGCCAAAAACACTTTTGCTGAAAACTTTCTTATGAGCAAATGGAAATTTATATCTGTAGATCCTTGGGTCAAGGGAACCCCAATCCATATAAAAAAAGAAAACAAATTTGGTTTACTTCAAATAGGTCAATTTTTTTCACTTCGCCGGGGCTCGAAATTCATTCAGCCCAGACCAAAAGAAGGTACCGGATATTGAATGTTTTGTGTCATCCCAGATCAAACGTGAAAAGCTTACGTGACACCCGACAACAGGCTCACATACTTTGTATCTATAATTGACTTTAAAATCGGACCAATACCACAATACAAAAAAAAAAAAATCTGAAACTGCTTTAGGCTAGCTTGATATATGACGCCACACAATGGATCCAAAATTTGCTTCACCTTGATTGTCTTGAAACTTACAAGGCATTTGGTCATGGCCAGAGGAAATTTAACGCAGGCAAATATCTAGAAAAAATATTTAGTTGCATTGGAATATGACTAAGGTAGTCCAAAGTAGGTGAAACTTTTTGTATCTCTGATCGGCTTGCATCTTATTGTACATGACGACTGTGGAAAAAAAGAAAAAAATATTTAAAAAAATTGGGGATATCAATTTGATATCCCCAAATTGCCAAGAATGATCGGTTTAAAACTTTCATGGTATGTGAACTGAATCGAGGGGACATCAATGAGAACAGAAAATTCGAAAGAAAACCTTGTTGCATCTATTCGTAATGCAAAAAGTTCAATTTTTTCCAGAAGATTGGCTTGTAAGATAGCGGTGATGTGTATAAAGCCTAAGAAACCTCAATGATGACAAAGCTTTTCGAAAGAAATTCGCTTGTACTGATTTGTGACAATTGGAATCTATTTTGAAACAGAAACATTTCTTTTCATAAATAACCTGTTGGTGGATTTATCAAAACACGATAACATTTAGAATAAATCAGAATATGAAAAAGTTTGTTTAACAAAATACTGGATTGGAATAGTTTGTATTTAAGGTTATGTACATTAAAGGGGCAGAATGGGTTCAGCTTTCTAAAAAACTAAAAAGTGATCAGATTTTCAATCCTAATTGTCGAAAACTCCCCTCCAAATCCATCCAAACTAAAAAAAATATTCACTTTATTTTAGCTGATCAGATTTATTTTCTGAATATTTTAAATTTTGTCTATAATTTAAATTGCAATCCAAAATTTCATTTCTTAATCAGGAAAGCTGAAACTCGACATTTTCGCATATATATAGCTTAGATTATATCTTAGGTTATCTACTACTACTACTACTACTACTACTACTAATAATAATAACTCACATCAGCACCAAGCCACCTGAGGCCAACACAGCTACGCACATTCTTCCTCCAACCTAATCTATTCAAGGCCTCCCTCTTTACACCCTCCCAGGAAGCTCCCATTTCCTTTAAATATTTATTTATGACATCCTCCCACCCTATGCCGGGACGACCAGCTTTCCATGTAGTACCAGACGGTTGGCCAAAAAGGATAATTTTTGGCAATCTGTCATCCTTCATCCGCAGAACGTCGCCTAGCCATCTCAACCTTTCTTTCATTATAGCCCTAGGAAGCAGGATTGAACCAATTTTTCAATCCTAGATAATGTGCAGATCACATTATCTAAATTATCAAATAGTCCATGGTAACGAACTGTAGTAAGGAGCGACCCGGCTCAATAGTAACCGAAACTCTTTTAAGTACCCCTCCTCAACGCCTCGCTTTTTAAGATAAAGTTTTTTTTATTTTTTTAAAAAGTTGAGTTGAGAGAAAGAGTCAAATCTTAGCGTAAAGAGCCATGCGTTGAGGACGGGTCAACCTTTTTTATATATGGAATAATTTCTGTTCGTTTTAAGTTTTAATGTCGCTCCTTACTTGCAGTTTAAAAAACTTGTTTTTTTTTTAATCTACTATAAAGGAGACTACACTGCCCTTCCATTTTCATAAAATGCCCTTAGTTTACCACCATTGTTTACTGAGATAGTGCTCACTTTACTTGAGTCCTACAAAAGTGCAAGACGTTAAATTCCGATTTTCTCCATTCTTTCTACATTTCTTCTTCTTTCAGGGCAACTTGAGACCCATTCGACAGTCCATATTTTCTGTGATACATATGTCAGGATGTAAGATGAAAGTTAATAAGACTAGAACTAGTCCCTGGAGTAGTCTCTTTTTCGGGACTTCTGAAAGTTAATCGGCTTTATGGGAAACAGTAAAGAAGCTTCCGCCAATTGACTTTGAAAGGGAAAGCAAAAGAATTTGGGAAGCTTATTCAGTTGAGCCAAAACAGGGATTTGCACTCTTCTAAAATAATGTAGAAATTTCTTTAGAGCCTGAAAAATCGAGGGAAAATAAAGTTTTTACTGTATATTTAGACAATGTATTCACATTCTGTTTTCTTTTTTCGTATTTTGTTTCTGTTATTCGGCACTAACTTTACGTTAATAGTACATAGTTCCACACAAATTTATTTCCGCTTGGATTCAACCCTAAGAAGGGTGACTATACTAGGGTGAGACTCGATTAATTCCTCGGAGTACCCCTTGCAGAAACAGGGTTACCATCTGAAAATATCTCAAGGAGGACATCTGTTCAAGAAAAAAGAGGAGATTTGGTATTTTTGTCAGTTCTAATAGCGCAATTAGCTACATTTTTAAATTTGCCATGTCCAGATGGTACTACTTTTGTTTTGAAATTGCTTCAACAAGGGATGAAGAAATCTAAGTGCCTTGAAGGTTTGACAACTAACTAATATTTTCAAAATAAAATTCACAGCAAGTGCCTTCAATGTAGACATATCACCTTTGACAATGTCTTTTCTCCTTAAAGAAACATGAGATGGTGCTCATCTAAGATGGTGCTGAAAATATGACAAATGAACCTGTTGGTGCGTGTATAACTGAACCATGATGTAACTGAGCCTTGTGAAACCGAGCCAGTGTAGTCAAACCCTGTGCATATGACCCTAGGTGCAACTAAACCCCCGTGTAAATCAGCTCCTTTGTATTCCAACCCCATTTAGTTGAACCCTTGTTCAACTGAACCCCAGTGCAACTCAGCTCCATTCAATTGAGCTGTCGTGCAACTTACGTCTATTTAACTGGACCTCCGTGCAACACAACACAAGCATAACTCAACCCTATTTAACTGAATTCTCATTCAACTGAGCTCCCGTGCAACTCCCTCCATTCAAATCAAGCCCTGTTAGATCCAACTCAACCCAACTTAACCTAACTTAACTGGCGCTGATTGGAAGCTCAAAATTTGATTTTTGCTTCATTCGCAGTTTTTAACTCATTTTACCCGTTTGGTAACGCCAGAACTTTTCTGAGCGAAAAAAAAAAATCAGAAAGGAATTTACTGTCAAAATCATGACCCAGTAGAGTTTTTTTTGGTTTTGTTGCAAACTGTGAGCTTTTTAGTTAGTGCTTGGGTAAGGATTTGACCTGGAGCGAGTAAAAACTCTGATTTTATACTTGGCTCCTTAAGCCCTTTCAACTTCACTTTTAAAGTTACGTAAAAACATTTGTTTGGGTTATCAAACAGTTCGTGGTAACGAACTGTAGTAAGGAGGGACCCGGCTCAATAGTAACCAAAACTCTAAAAAATTTAATTTTGATATCAATAGCTACATCAAAAGAATCGCATTTTAATGCTGATTTTAAATATATAAGTTTCATGAAGTTTAGTCTTACCCATCAATAGTTACGAGCCTGAGAAAATTTGCCCTATTTAAGAAAATAGGGGAAACACCCCCTAAAAGTCATAGGATCTTAACGAAAATGACACCATCAGATTCAGCGTATCAGAGAACCTCACTGTAGAAGTTTCCAGCTCCTATCTACAAAATTGTGGAATTTCGTATTTTTTGCCAGAAGAAAAATCACGGGTGCGTGTTTATTTGTTTGTTTTTTTTTGTTTTTTTTTCTTTTTCCCAGGGGACATCGTATCGACCAAGTGGTCCTAGAATGTCGCAAGAGGGCTCATTCTAACGGAAATAAAAAGTTCTAGTGCCCTTTTTACGTGACCAAAAAAATTGGAAGGCATCTAGGCCCCCTCCCACGCTCATTTTTTTCCCAAAGTCAACGGATCAAAATTTTGAGATGGCCATTTTGTTCAACATAGTCGAAAACCATAATAACTATGTCTTTGGGGATGACTTACTCCCCCACAATCCCTGGGGGAGGGGCTGCATGTTACAAACTTTGACCAGTGTTTACATATAGTAATGGTTATTGGGAAGTGTACAGACGTTTTCAGGGGGATTTTATTTTGTTTGGGGGTGGGGCTGAGGAGAGGGGGCTATGTTGGAGGATCTTTCCTTGGAGGAATATGTCATGGGGGAAGAAAAATTTAACGAAAAGGGCGCAGGATTTTCTAGCATTACTATAAGAAAACAATGAAAAATAAACATGAAAACTTTTTTCAAATGAAAGGAAGGAGTAGCATTGAAACTTAAAACGAACAGATATTATTACGAATATAAGGGGTTCTAATAATACTTTAGCATAAAGAGCGAGGTATTTAGGAGGAGATAAATACCTCGCTCTTTATGCTAAAGTATTTTTAGTAATTTCAACTATTTATTCTACGGCCTTTCTGATTCAGGGGTCATTCTTAAAGAATTGGGAAAACTTACGATTTAGTGTAAAGAGCGAGGTATTAACGAGGGTACAAACCCCCTCGTATACATAATAAAAATATAAGGTTATGAAAGTTTGTTACGTAAGTTAATTCTTAAGTTACGTATATTTTTTACTAATAAAAACGTTCGTTAAAAATTAAAAGTTCTAGTTGCCTTTTTAAGTAACCGAAAAATTGGAGGGCAACTAGGCCTCCTTCTCCACCCCTTATTTCTCAAAATCGTCTGATCAAAACTAAGAGAAAGCCATTTAGCCAAAAAAGAATTAATATACAAATTTCATTTTAATAATTTATGTGCGGAGAGCCAAAACCAAACATGCATTAATTCAGAAACGTTCAGAAATTAAATAAAAAAAAACTAATTTTTTTAGCTGAAAGTAAGGAGCGACATTAAAACTTAAAACGAACAGAAATTACTCCGTATATGAAATGGGTTGTCCCCTCCGCAATCCCTCGCTCTTTACGCTAAAGTTTGACTCTTTGCCACAATTCTACTTTTTAAAACAATTAAAAGCTTTAGCGTAAAGAGCAAAGGATTGCGGAGGGGACAACCCATTTCATATACGGAGAAATTTCTGTTCGTTTTAAGTTTTAATGTCGCTCCTTACTTTCAGCTAAAAAAATTAGTTTTTTTTATTTAATTGTACATAAGATCAACCGGAAAAGGCATCCAGTTTTACAGTTTTTTTTAGAAAAACCTGATGTACGTTTTCTTCTGTCCTGGATAACGAACCACGAAAATTTTCTGGTCACTTTCTATTTTTGGCTTTGTAGCCATTCATAATTTCCATGATTTGACTTAATTGTGGTAAGAAAAACAAATACTAAAGTATTTTCTGGTTTGAAAAAGTCTTTCGGATTTACAAATTAATTTAAATGCAGTTTTGGTTGTTTTATACACCTATATAAAGAATTAAAAAATATTTTGAATTTCTAGATGCTTTCAAAGTATAAAAGAATTGTGTTTATTAATGAATATACATTTTTCCATAAATTTCCATTTTTGCTATTATGACAAAGCGTATAGTTTTTTTTTTTTGTTTTTTTTTAGATCAAATTGTTTAGCAGGGTCTATTCTATAGCGTTATAAAACCAAGTGGGTGGGACCAGAAAGGATTTACATTATATCTACATTTTTCTTTATTTTGCTTGGACTTATAAGACAGTTAAAAGAGGATTCGTCTATACGGGGGTGGGGTTGCATGAGGGTTCAGTTGAATGGGGCGAGTTGCACGAGTGTTCAATTAAACGTTGTTCATTTGAACAAGGGTTCAGTTGCACGCTTGCACAGGGGTTGAGTTGCATAACAGTTCAATTGCAGGATAATTCAGTTTCACGAGGGTTCAGCTGCACGGGGTTGAGCTACACGAGAGTTGAGTTTAATGGGGGTTTGGTTACCCAGGGGTCAAACACATGAAGGTTCAGATACATGGTTTCTGTCACAGAGGGATCAGTTACAAAAGGGTTCAGCTGCAACGGAGTCGTAAAATAAAATAAAACAAAAACAAACTCTTAGCACAAACTTTTATATTAACAAATGAATGAAAATTAGCGTCTTGCACCTAAGCCTTTTGAGGCTCGAGTCACAAGAAATGGTCCCCAGTTATTGTCCACGATAGCCCTGTGCACAAAAATCCAGTATTGAACGATAAACTTCATTAAAGATTACCTTTGGTTTTTAAGCTACAATTTAACTAAATCTGCGGATGAAGTATGACATATTGCCAAAGATTGTCCTTTTAGGCCAACCGTCAAGGGCTAAATGGAAAGCAGGTCATCCGTGATTGGGGTGGTAGTATATGATAAAGAAAGATTAAAGGAAAACTAGAAGTTCCTAGGAGGGTGTAAAGAGGGAGGCTTTGAATAGATCAGGATGGAGGAGGAGCGTGCGTAGCTGTGTTGGCCTCAGACGGCTTGGTTCTGCGGTGAGTTGTTATTAGTAGTTAACTAAATAATCAGAATGCAGATGGGATTGTATTCTCGAGGTTTATGTATTTCCAATAAGGAGTAGATTACCGCCCCCCTCTAAGAATGAAAGAGACTCTGTATATTTTCATGTGCACCAAGAGGCCTAAGGGGTAGACGCCAGAGGAGGAGAATCTTCAAGGATAGGAGGCCCACTGCTGTATGCTTTGTGACACCAGAGACTCCCCCTCTCTCTCTCTGATCAGCAACATTTTATTATTTGGTTAAGGTCAGTAATTCTGTCTCAAGTTCCCTGTATCTCAGTA